>NW_011888921.1:423910-460386 GCF_000151845.1 Pteropus vampyrus
TGCATACCTTTGAGTTTGTTGTCTAGGGTTAAAAGGGCCATCTGTGGCTGTGGAGCATACTGTGCTCTGCTAAGGGAATGTGGTAGGGGGCAGGCAGCGAGGGGAAAGACGAAGGGTTTTGTCTGTGACAGTAACTTCAGAAGCACTGTGACTGGCATAACTGAGAAATATTACTACCTGCAAGAGCTCTTCCTTAGCCACCACAGAAACAGATCTCCTTACCCATTTTTTTTTCCTAGAGACATTTTCATACTTTTACTGAAAACCTATGTATCCCCCCTCTCCAGGATTGCCTTTACAGGGAGACCTATACAATCACCTCTATTGTTCGTTTTTTTGCCATAATTTTAACTTTTTAAAAATCTGTGTAGTTCGCAACCTAATGACTGTTTCTGTAACATCCATCACTCTGACAGAGATAATAACACCCAAGCAGAACAAGGAATGAATAATTTAGCAGGAAAAATTAGGATCCCAGTATAAGCTTCTTCAAAGAGATTCTCTGAATTAAAGGTGAGGTAATCTGTTTGGTGTACAATAAATTAACTTTCTTTGTGTGTGTGTGTTCAGAGCTCCTTGGAGGATTGTTCGCATCTTATATGAATGGAGTTGAAACAATTAGGCATTATCTATGTATCTAAAGTGCAAGATACTCTTATTTTCTAAAAAGTCCTTTGAACAGTTATTGCAACAACTTGTCTAGCCTAAATGTCTAACCTATGTCCCCGCCTAGGTTTTAAAAATGTCTTTCACAGTACAGGACCAGAAGCTATAGGGTTCTCTGAAGCCATATTATCTGTAATTCTTATTGATTGGAAAATCAACCTGCTTTGATTCCTTCCACAAGGTTCTGAAACTGACTCTGATGAGATGCCAGCACTGTGCGCTCTTAATCTTAGGGTGGAGCAGAAGCCAGTTTTGTGACGCCTTTTTCTTCCACACTGACAGTGTTTGCAAGTGTTTGCTAATGGAAAATAGGACGGGAGAAGCCATTAAAAGATATTGGTATTGCCAAGCTCCAGAGGGGTTAGGGAAAACGTGGCGGCCTCAGTGAAATGCGAGTTTAAACACAGAAGAAAGATGAATTAGTTTAATAAACCATTATAATTTTTGACTTTAGAATTTCTCCTTGAATTAGAAATCAGTAGAGAAGTAGCCAGGTAGTGGTAGTAAAGAGTTTAAAGAAGAAAATATTTTTGGTTCCAGTATCTCTTTTAAAATGATGCCTTGAAATAAGGAATGGATATTTGGGTTTGCAGCTGGAAGATCAAAAGTCCAATGGAGAAGAGGTTCTTTTTTACTATAAACATATGAATTAATTATGATGAAAAAATGGAACCAGGAGAAACCCTACAGCTGGAAAAGGAAATAAAAGAAGAAAAAAGTTTTTAATTAATTTACTTATATAAATACACTGCATGTACATACACATGGTTAAATATGCAACCATCTAGTTTCTGAAAATCATGACCTCAGGTATAGAAGTGATACTGATTCAACAATTGAAAAAATAATCAGCATTCATATTTTTACATTGGGTTGAATTGATATAGAACTCTTGCTTAAGCAGGAGTCTTCTTAACAGATTTTAATATGAAAGATTTCCTTACCCCTATTTGTACCCCACATCTGATATAGTTTCAAAAGTGAAATTAAATAAAATGTCACTAGAGTTCTTATGTGACAAAGCTTCAGAACTACAAAGAGGGCTAGCAGCCACAGAGGGACCTCAAACAAGCAGGAGGTTAACCCTGTGGTAAATGGTTCTTCTTCACTGCTCTGAAGTTTTTCTTTAAAAATTCTCATCTATCTATCTATCTATCTATCTATCTATCTATCTATCTATCTATCTATCTATCATCTATCTATCGTCTATCTATCTATCTGTCATCATCATCATCACCATCATCATCATCATCATCTATCATTTATCTTGATCACAGTACAATGTACAAAGACATGGAACTTTCATTTCTACAATCTTTGCTCTTTTTCTTTTTTTCTTCCAAATTAGACTTTCAGCATTTATAACCCAGAATACTGACTCTGGTCAATGTGGTGGTGGGTTAGTTCTCTCATAATTACTGGCTATTCCAGAGGGCTGGGGTCAGAGGCTTGATTAAATAAATTACAGCTTTGAGTCCCCTCCAATAAACCATGTCAGGCTTTGGGCAACCCAAAACAATGCTCCCTGTTTTAACTCATAATGGGCAGTTGAATTTAGTAAATGACCTAATCACTGCAGCATAAACATTTATGGGAGAATTTTTCCAATTAAGGTAGAGGCTTGTTTAGATGCTATCAGTTTAGAGAAGGCTTTTCCAAAAAGAAAATTACTGTTGAAAGACATCAGGAAATGGTTAAACTCAAGAAGGCGAAAAGGTCAGTGAGTCTGCAATGCGCAAAGCCTGAGTTCTTATTACTCCTGTCTATGTGCATTAAATCTTCTCTCTTACCCCTTTAAAAGGGGGATCAAAAATGGTCCTTTGTACCTAGAAAAAAGAGGTTGGTGCATTCATATAAAAATATTTATGTTGAGAAATAAAAATGTGGGCAATGACTCAACCAGATTTGGTGTTATCCCAACTTTTATAACAGGCTGGACATAAATCTGTACATGGGTCTTTGCTGGGTTGAGAGTATGGAGGCTGGTGCCAGTAATGGTATTGAATGATTTCCGTAGTAGGTGCTGTCAGCATAGACTTCAAGGATTCCTGTCGCACACACCCTGGAAAGAGTTGTAAACATGAGACTTGTAAGTCATCTTACCAAGAAAGAGCTGTATAAAATCTGAAATGTGGATTACAGGTAGAAAATCTCCCAGAGGAGAAGAATATGTGATCTCAGTGGGAATTCATTAATCTACCAAGCAGGGTACATGTGTGTCTGCCATATAGTATTTTACTCTAAAGGAAAACATAAAAAAAGAAAAAGAGAAAGTATGGAAAAACAATCCCTATAGAATGTGAACACAAAATGCCTTTGCCTGAAAATAAACTTAATATGTTTATAGCAGAAGAAACATAGGAGCTATACTAGATCATGCCATTAGAGCTGAGAAGATTTTAGAAGCATTGCCATCTGATTTTTATTCTTCTTGGAAAATGGAAAAGTATTAAAAATTGAAGTTATTTAGCAACAATTTCAGCAGTTAGCTATGATGTAAAACACAGCATAAACCACATAAGATGGGAAGGCTAACTTGGGTCTGCTTAAGCCAAAAGTTTGAACAGCCCTTTCCAAGTCACATCTGTGGAAAAACCAGAAGAAAGTGAGGCACCTGAAAAAATACTCATAAAGAGAGGCATTTATCATTTCATAATTAATGATCTAGATTGGAAGGCAATCTACTCTGAGTCCCTATCCAATCCCTACCTCTGCCCTTATCCTCAGTGTAAGTATGTTGAGTATCTTTAAAAAATGCCTCTAAGCTCAACCTCAGCAATGACTTTGACTTTTGTCTTAACTGCTGTTTTCCTCCTAGGACCGGGGATTAATCAAACTGGTGCTTGGAATAGGACGGGTGACAGAGCCCGAGGAGTCCTTGGATCATCCCTTCAAACAAGAAAGTGCACACCTGAAGGTATGTGGAGCATGGTTTTGAGGGAAAGCCACTCTGAAACAGCCACTTTACCAGGCCGACTCAGGTTCTGCATAGACATCCCTGGGGCCTGGAAGAATGTAGGGTAGTTATGTTCAAAACATTTGCCCCACTTGGAGTTGGCTTTGGTCAAGAACATGGACGTAAAAATTTTCTAATAGTTGTTCTTGCCCTTGTTACACCCTCCTTTTAAAATAACATGTGTCTTAGATTTCCCCTTTCGTTTTAATCTTTGACTTAATGATATTAGTTGCTTCAGTATGGATTATTTTTTCTCAAGAGGGAAGCTAAAGCACTCATCTATGAACAGAAGTTGTCTTAACTTGGGATTGAAGACCTGTTACACACTATGATGGGGAAGGGAGCCAGTTGTACGAATCTAAGCAGATTCTTATTCTATTCAAACTCGTATTTGATTATGTAAAAGCATATTTGTAGTTAGAGAACTCGTTTCTACTTAAGGGACCTTAATATAATATGAAAGACAGCAGTCAGCTCAGATCTCTATTATTACCTTTTCTCTGAAATGTCAGTTGGCCTAGATTTTGGGGAGGACACACATTTTATGCAGTGTTTGGCTCATGAGAGTTGGCAACGGGGAAACAAACGCACTTGAAAGACTCTCTTTCCAGATTAGATCACTAATACATGTAGAGATTGGAGATTTGGGAAGATTTGATTTGGTTTTCTGGTTTCCCATCTACAAATGTCTGAGAAACCAACAAGTCATGTCGATAATTGCTTTAGGAAAGTGCTATATAAACATAATAGGTTGAAGACTTATTCCTAACTAAGAAAAGGAAATTGACCCTCCTTTTACACTGTGTTAGGTCTGTTTAAAGAAACCATCACAGACAACTTTAAGAGCTTTGGCAAGAGTGCTAGATCATCATGATTATCACAATGGGGCTTTGGTGGAGGAGTAATTTCCTTCCTCATCTCTAGCTAATGTATATTACAGTCTTGACCATATATAACATGCCATAATACTTTCTTTTCCTGACATAAAGTCTTCAGCATGAGGACGTATGCAGGGACTTTTCAAAATGGCTATTTTTAAAGTAAGAACTGTAATCCGTCATTTAAAGTAAGCCCACAGATTATAAGAAGAGGCATAATGTTCTTAGGTTCAGCAAATAACATGTAGCAACACTTCCCATTTAGATAGTTTCCCATGTGGTGTTCTTCACAGACTTTCTATGTATGTATAGCTCTCTGAGTTAAGAGAAGGAATGACAAAGAAGACATACTGAGTTTAACTCTACTTTATCTTCTTACCCCAAAGGCCAAAGAGATGTTTATTCTGGGTGATAACACTGTGATTTGAACTGAAAGGTTTTTCTTTTTCTTTTTTTTCTCTTTTTGATAGGGCTAAGTAGAGCATTGTTTAATGTGAGTTTCATTGTGCAATGGCTGTGACTAGCTCGAACTAAATAATGAAACTGCCAAATCATAAACAGTAACAAAACCAGAACATGTATGTAGTGTTTTAGGAAGCCTACTGTTTGTAAGTACATTAGTGAACCCATCTGACACTAACACTGAGCCCAAGCCATGCATCCTTTTCAATATACTGAGCTCAAGTCTATGGTGAACAAGCTAAGCCAAATGGTTTTGAGTAAACTGTCTGTGTTCAGAAACCAAATCAATTCTTTCTTAAGGATTTGGGGCATCATTTAATACAATTAGAGAAACAAGTAATATTCTGCACACAGAGAGGAATCCTAACCAGAGATTTAGGTTTGGGATCTAAAGAAATGCAGTATATTCTTTCCCTTTCTGCTTTGTTCCTTTTGTTTTCTTCTCATGGAAAGTACCATTTATGAGGAAATCCTGAATTTGCTTGCTCTTAGCTTAAGTATGTGCTGTATTAGTCAAGTGACATAAAAGAAAGAATAATTTTTATAAAGTCGATTTAATCACATGCAAATTTTTAGGATAACATTGAATTGCTCATGGTTTGATGAATGGGTTTAACATCTTTAAGAACTTAAAATCCTGTTTTTCAGCCATTTTCCATTTTATTTCATAGATGGACTTATTATTATTTTTTGCTTCCAAAACATCATTTTATATCAAATTCAATTACAGCCACCATTAAAAATACATACAACACGAAAGAGCATCATAGCGAAAAAGTCAATCCTAATTTTAATAATACATTACATTACTGAAATGCTATTGAAATAAGTTACAAATTTATGTGCTTTGTTTGTAACATTTCACTTCAAAAAAAAAAAAAAACCCACAATACAATACTAATTGAATATTACATTTGTATAGTACTTTAAAAACATTTGAAATCATTTTATATCTATTACTTAACAAAGACTTTCAAAACCAGTATAAAAAAGACCAAATAACTTTATTAATGTTTTGGGGGTAATGTATGATTGACTCTTTCTACCGGTGTCCCTGATGGCTAATGGCCGAAATTACTTTTTAAGCAGATCACTTAAATACTTTAAACATTTGGCTAGAATCATTTTCTTGGTGACTGCCATGTTAAAGCAAAACCATTAGATTACCAGAATGTGTCCTGTACACATTCAAAGAAAATCTACGCTTAAAAAAAAGTTATTTTGTTTTTTTAGTAAATGGCTATAAATGACATATGTGAAATTTGAAGCTCCAGATGATCTGCTGATTTTCAAGATGAACAGCATAATGGTCTATGATTTTTCGAAGAAGAAATTTTCAAAATTTAGACTTAATGTATGATTCCACACAGTGGATTTTAATCATTTTTAGAAAGTGGAGAGCTAGGGTACTCAATTTGGAGTTTCTGAGATACAAGTTTGTAATCCAGAAGTTGGTACTTTGGGTAACTGTGACACAGACGACATTGCTATAACAAATACTTCGCAGCTAAGGAATGCACGTCTGACAATTTCTTTCTGGAGTGAATTGTTCTTTCTGCCTATAACTGTGGTGTTGAGAGTTGCACTCTGCCCCATAATTTCCCTTGCTCCATGGCTAGTCTGACTGTGTAG
This sequence comes from Pteropus vampyrus, assembly GCF_000151845.1. NCBI lineage: Eukaryota > Metazoa > Chordata > Mammalia > Chiroptera > Pteropodidae > Pteropus > Pteropus vampyrus. The sequence goes on from NW_011888921.1 coordinate 430,505, forward strand.
GAGAAGTCATGTATTCTGACAGCTGGAGTCTCCCTTTCTAAGACCTTTCAAAAGTATCCATCTTTCACTTCTTTGTACACCTGCTGACAGTTTCTTACATGGATCAGTGGTTTCCTTACTACTCTACAGAACTGATGACAGTTTTCAAGGGGGTATGAAAAATATCCTGGCCTTGAAGTTGTTTACACCAATATTCACAGTTGATAAATTGGGCTGTCATTCTGGTCTTACCATAAAGGGCAAAAAGGGGATTTAGCAGTGGTGTTGATGATGGCGATACAAAGCACAAACTGATCCTACATCCATTACCAGATTTCTGTGTTTGCTACCATCTGTTGTTCTCCATCTCCACCCAGACTAGGCAAAGAAGGCCTAACCTGCGACAAAAGGATGCAGGTTATATATAGAGGAAAGGCTATCAGGGAAATAAAAGGTCTTAAATCCTAAACTGGACACCTGAGAGAGTTTATAAGCCCTTCTTACACTAAAGGGTTTTAAATATAAATTGCAAAGTGTACTGTCTGAGGACTAGTTTACTTCTTGTTTGAAGACAGGGGAAGAAAAAAATGGTCTCTCAGTGATTGTTTTATGATTTTTGTCCTTTGTTGTGCTAATTTCCAGACAACTGAAATGTGTGGGTAGGCAGGTTAGATTGTATTAAAATATAATGCTATATTTAGGAATTATTTATTTCTGATTAAATCTCTATATCTACAATTCCCAACTAATGTGCACCGTCAGAATCATCTGGATACTATTTGCAAATTGCAAACCTGGCCCTTTCACCTTCAGTGATGCTGAGCCAGATTCTTGAGACTAGGGTGAGTGGGAGCAGGGCTGCTGAGGTCTGGCCATGTCTTGTTGGTCAAGAATCACTGCTTTGGGTAGGTCAGTGTTTCCTAAAATCTCAGCTTATCAGAATCACCTAGGGAGTTTTATCAAAATATAAATATCCAGGCTCTGCTCCAGCCCTAAGCAAGGAGAATCTTGAAGGGTGGTGGTAGGGCAGCGCCCATATATCTGTATTTTGAAAAATCTGCCCAAGTGATTTTGATGCTCTGGCAGGTTTGGGACAACTACCCTAGATGATGAAAGAAATCGATGAAATGAAAATAAATTTTTAATGATGAAAAGGCCACCTGGCACCAAGGGAGATTCATGGAGGATTCAAAGCTGAGATTTGATGAAGACTGTTTTCATTAGGTCAGTATTCTATTGACGAAATTAGTTTACCTAAATTGAAGAAAATTTTTTGTCAGTCAGAAATATTTATAGTGTTAATAGTGGCAGTGGAAGCACATAGAGATTTCTTTATCCTCGGGTAGGAAAGTTCAGATATGAGCGTTAATTCAGCAATTAGTCTAAAGTATAAATAAGGCTCCTAGAAAAAGAAAAATGAAATTGGTGAAAACAGTCTATCCAAACTGTGGGTTGATGTGTGGATAAACAAGGGAAAATCCTGACCCAGCTATTTGTAGGATTCTTGCATTATGCAATCTGCGATGACTTTGCCTTGAGAAAGATTGCAGCAGTGTGCTAGCTAATAAATATATAAGCCATTACCTAAGATTGGCAGAGTGCTCTTTTAGGGGTGGTCAGGGAGGGGTAGGAAGAAGCTGAGAAATTTGAGAAGAATTTAGAAATTACTGATTAGTCTAATAAGGATTGAGGAGAATAAATTTTTATGGACAAAGTGGTTCTATTGCACCCAGGCTTTTTCAGCCTCTTGGAATGATAATTCAAGCTCTTTCTCATTTCCTACTTTCTAAAAATGACAATCTATTAACCAAGTTAACATTAGAATGTAAAATTTTTGTTTTAGAAGTAAACATAGATTTCTCGGTTACAGAAATCTCTGAAACTTAGAAGTGGAAGAAAAATGCCTGACTTTTATTATATTATATTTTATTATGTTATATTTTTGATATAAGTCAAGTCATATATCAGAAGTGGTCCACTAATCTCAAAACTGGAATTATGGGAACCATTAGATCTTTAGCAGAAATTGGATAAAAAGGAACTAAATCTGGTTTACTAAATGGCAAGAATCAAACTATTTGGAAGCCTTAGACTGCAGTTCACCAAAGACTGGAGCCTGGCTCTGTGAGCGTGACTCCAAGTCCCTTTAAAGTTGTGCCACTTACTGAGGAGATAAGTGCTGATAAGTGATAGACAGCAGCAGGGCTAGGCTGTTTTCTTTCTGTGAACAGCACTAATTTGAACTCTGCTACCCAAAACCCCTTCCCCTGTCCTCCAAATTATGGATGTTTGTTTGTTTATTTTTTAATGCTGTCAACTTTCAAATGTAAGATCCTAAAGGAACAAAGACTATTTCATTAGAATGTTTTAATGTATGTTTCCCAATATGGTGCACAATTTTAATAAATTCTATCTAACTCAAAACTTTAAATTATATTCACTTCCCTAAACTTGTGCTTTGAAAACATTCTATTTTATAAGATATGTTAGAAGAGAATCCAGCGGGTTTCAGAGAAACTTCTTAGACACTTTAATACCGAACTGGAAAACAACTTTTGCTAAATGAATCCAGGCTTTCTTGTAGTGGCATTTATTCAGAGTTAATATGCACAATGATTAATTATTAATATCACATTAATAAATCCAGTTTAACCAGCATTTAAATTCTCTCACAGGAAATGTGTATGGGCTTATAGTAAAGGGTATAAATCTAAATTACATGGATTTTTACTCATTACAAGAATGCTATTCAACTCACTTAAACAAGTATTTAAGGAAATATTTGAAAAGCTAAGTTTTTCAAGGCACTAGAACAGTAGTGGAAGATCCAACAGTTTTCTACAGTTCTGATTTCCCTGACATGAGGAAAAATGCGCTGGATTCCAGGACCTTGGCTAAATTGATAGCCTGCAGCACAATAGCCTAATGAATAATGGGATCTGAGCAATAAATAAATGTCAGAAGGAACTTAACAATCATGACTTAGAAGCAATAATCTGATTTAGAAAAATATTAAATTAGAGCCTAAATGGAAAGTGGTGCTTAAAGCAATTCCATTTGAGGGATCCAAATTGCATTCTGCTAGTTGGTGTTGGTGGGCAAAGGGCATTTGTTTTTGCTGTGGCAGTAGTGTGATTGATGCAGCTGCTCCTGCAAGCTTAGTAACGAACTTATTATTACAGCAGCTCTGAGGTTTGTCGCTGGGCTGTGCAAACAAGTGATTGACATCATGTGGGAATGGCAGTTAAGTGGAAGGGCCTTGGTGGAAAACATCGTTTGTGAAACAGGCTTTTCAGCCCAAAAGTTAGCTACTGAGAGTGTAAAAACAAAGGTCTTTGCAAGAGAGACAGTGAGCAAAGCATGATGGATAATCTCGACTATGCACGTAATTGCTTCCAGGTGTCTGGCCACTTTATTACTCTTGGGGTTATGCTACCACCCTGACAATGTTTTCTTTCTCAAACACGATAACTCTTCAGAAGGCTGGTGCCAGCAGTTGCTGTTACCTACATCACCCTAGCTTTGACTTGGTTATGGCTCAGTCTCCAGACAACTGCCACATTAGGGAGATTTAATAAGGTGTGCATATAAAATAGAGTTCAGGGAAACCCCATGAAAAGTCAGCTGAGTGCTGGAAGTTTGTTTTCTCCATCTGAGTAAAGTTGTCTACTGGTAGAGGTACTGATAATTTTTTCAAAGGCAGTTTTTCCCCGCTCTGCATGATACTTTTAGGTAAAGTATATAACTTTCTTTTATTTAAACAACTGGATTTTTAATGCCCTTTTCAAAGATTTTTGATATCTACACTTTAGTATTTAATGATTTAATTCAGATGCAGAATGAAAATATAGTGTGTTCTTGCCTGAATGTCAACACCTAGAAAGATGAAGCATTTTTTTTTTAGCAACCTGTTTTTCTATACTAGAGAAAATGATTATGAAATCTTAAAAATGTCACATTTAACTTCTAAAAAGCTTATCCTGAGAATAATCAATACAAATTCTTATGCCCTTTAAATTCCTACATATAGGAAGATTTAGAGGCTTTAATAATTTAATATCTGGTTTTAAAAATTGCTATAAAAAGACCAAAACCTTGTAAATGAAAACAAACGCTATGGACATTTTATAGCTATTCACAGTTTTTCCCTCCCAGAATCTTTAGAATCAATGGAGAGAGAGGGAATATTTTCTGAAAATTGGAAATAAATGATAGATTTGATGAAAAAATTATGATATGTAGAATACAATAACTTATCTAATCTATTTTACCATTAAGCAGTATTTGACTTAAAACATTCTTAAAATAAATATATAAATATAAAAGTATATATGTATAATATTAATTTACATGCCTGTAAGAGTATTTTTAATACTCTTTAAACTCTTACAAGAAAAAATGTTATCAAACTATGGAAATAATTTTATCTTTATTAAAATTTTTTATTACACAATTATTTTAAAAAATTGACTATCATAGTCATCAGAAATATCCTTTCATACACACTGACTGGCATCTATAAGGTAAAAGTTCTGCTCTTGAGGCAGAAGAAGACATTACATTTCAGGGCACCTCCAGCTGAACCATCAAATCATCCATTTTTTCACATGCGTTTGTGTTTCTCTTCTCTTTTGACCTTATCTAATATGTTCACAATTCAGGAAAGATCTCAAAGGTTGAATCTTACATGTAAAAATTCAAATGCATTTTTACTCACATGGCCCAATCAAATTTAACACTAAAAATGAATTGTGTTGGAACACAGACCTAATCCCCAAGGATTCACTGAGGCATCACTTTTGACCTGGGTGAGGCTAAATGCGTCTGCACACTGGCAGGGGGCCACAGTGGAAAGCAAGATGTTATTAAAAAATATAATGGTGTGAGAATCGCAATGAATTTTAATAAACTCGTCTTTCCGCCATTTAAGTCCATTTCTTCTACAAGAATATATATATTTCTATATAAAACGGTCCTCTTTATTAAAAAGATAATAACAATAACTTTTCACTGTTCAAGTGTGCCAAGAAAAGGCTTTTATTCGTACAAAGCAATTTAAATGGGGACCTGGAGTAAAACATTTTACATGGTATTTAGAACTATAACAGTTTTAATGACTTATCTAAATTTATTTTACATTCGTCATGACCAAAGTGGTGGGTCTGAATATAGAATGAACTGCAAGTATGTCTTTCATCGATATCTGGCCTTGTTTTGCTCTTTCCGGAGCACTAGTCTTTTGGCCTGCTTCTGCCCCTTCTGCCATCATTTGCGGATCCATCCTTGCTGCGAAGGTCTCTTTTTCTCTGTAGTCAGTTAAATGACTGATCTTTTTCTCTTGGACCCACTGTTTCTTGAACCTCTCTCCCCATTTTCTCTCAGTGATTGAAAGCACGTCATCTGAGTACAACTCCTGGCTCTTTCCCATAAGGGTCTTGGCATCTCTCTGAAAGTAAACAGTTTGCACCAGTAGCACCCTTGAAATGCTTGAATTCACAATGTGAACACAGCTTAGGGCCTTCCTCTGAGAACCTTACCTGAAAAAATTAGGAAATTAAAGCAAAGAAGGAGTAATAAGTGGTTCTAGAAGGGAATAGACAAGGACAAAAAGTCTCCTCTTCATCTAGGGCCTTGGAAAGTTTTCAGCAAAGGAACCATGTCACAGGGTCATTATTTTTCTGTTAATGGTGTTGAACATTCTAGAATAAGGCCACCAGAAAACAGGTGAGAAAGTTAAAGCTTAATTGCTTGTAACAGCAGGGCCAGTCTGAAAGTGAGGCTGTCTTCTTGCCATTAGCAGAAGTTTTATATGTTACACAGGCTTTCAGGTTGGTCACGAGATAGGAATGTGAAGCTTTGCCTATGGGTTGCAAAATGGCACTGTTACCATGGCACTGACTCCTGTCCCATGCTAGATGAGTTCTCTAGTGCTCTGCCTTGCAGTTTCCTACCTCTGAGACATGGCTCTTGCATGTTCTCTATCTCAAATGCTCCGCCTCAGCTCTACTCAGCCAAACCTTAGACATTCCATTTGGCTTGGATCAGATGTCATTTCCTGAAGTTTTCTTTGATCACCTGGGCTCCTTTTGAACTCCACATGGGTTGGTTGTAATGCAGTATAACATTTACCTCTTATTGCTTTCTAGTGCTGTATTTCTATATATATCCTAGTTCTATTGGATTTGTAATCACTTAGTAAAGAGAAAATTCTTATGTGCTGGGCAGCCTTTTATATACCATTTGCATCTAATCTCCTTTAATCTTGGTGAAATATCTCTAATCTAGGTAGTGGCAAATAAGAGACATAGTTTTCTGATTTTCTTGATTTCCTCTTAACAGATTAAGTGGATATTGAGCTCCAGGTCATCCTGAGGGCAGGGAAAGAACGCACCCTTAGTCTGGAGTCGCTGTTTCTGGGGAAGGAATAGTTTTGAGTGCAGTTTAACAGTAATGTCCCTAGAATTAAGATCCATTTCAGGGGAATCTGATCCAGGTCAAAATAAAAAGCCACATTACTAGATATGCCACAAAGCACTTTGCTGGCCAAGTGACTGAGGAAAGCACAAGGGAGGAAATAGGTAGAGGTGGGCTCTTTCGACACTAGCTAAAGAGACCACTGGGGTAAAGTAGAGGAGCCGTGTGGCTTTCACAAGCCGGGAGAGACAGTAGCAACAGAGTTGAGATTACCTATTAAAGGTAGACACCAAGTCTTTGCTCATTCTTTTAATCCCCACTTCCCAGCAGTTTGCTTGATTCATAGTCCTCAAAAATACTGTTGAATGAATGACTACTAGAAGCTATACTTTTGCCAAAAGACAAATTACATTATATAACATGTTATATGAGACCAAGAGACTGGTTATTTGTGAATACTTGTGAGACTTTCTCAGAATTATTCTGAGTTAGGAGGGAATTGAGGGCCAGGGGACAGTGATTTCCACAGTAGGAGCTAAACTGGAGAGTAGTGTTTCTTTTCTTCCAATCCCATTATTCCTCTAGGTAGATACAGCCCGAGGAAATTTCAGTAACATGCTCATGTATTTATGCTGAGATTTACACCATGAGAGATAGATCCCAGGATAATAAGATGAGTACTCTTGGAAACTTTTGTCATTTTCAGGGATTGTTTAGTAAATTATTATCATTTTTCTAAACCTTCAATGAACCCTAATATGGCCGTAAATAGTTGATGTAACTTCCAAAAATCTTTTCTATAATCTTAGGGACTGCTATAGTCCCAGGAGAAGTGATTTCCAAATTTAGTTTACAAACACAGTAAAATGATCTATGTGATAAAAGGGTTTGCAGGTATTATAAAATTATTTAATTTGGCCCTGATTTTAGTACCCGTTGAACTTATCATCTATAGTCTGGTATAATACTTTTAAGACTGCTGACTTTGAATTTCATTTTGGGCTTATAACCCTTTTTAAAAACCTCATTTCCTCAAAAGGAACAAGAAGCCCTGTTTTCGTCCCTCATAGAGGAATTTGTGCAGGAAACAAGAAGGGAACAGGGTTAGTTCTTTGAAGCAGATTCCTGCTGTGTGCAGCATCATTGACTAAATTGCATCTGGGACTCCAAAGACAGTTTACTCAAAATAGATAAAGGAGCTTTCTGTTGATTTTAGAGAATAAATGAAATCAAGATCACACCATACGTCTTTTGTATTTCAGAATTCCTAGAAGATGCTTCTACTTTTCTTATTGAGACATGTAAAAATTCATAGTGAGAGGCAGATGCTCTTAATTAGCATGTAGAGATATTGCTGATAACTTATGTCTATACATTTGGTAGTAAGTCCCTAAATGAACTTGAGAAGAAAAGAAACATTTTGAGGGAGGAGGAGTGGAAAGATCAGAGAAAATAGAACTCTGAAATGGTCCCAATTCTCAGTTGATGAATAAGGTTCTTGTTTCCAAGAGGTGACATTTATTAGAGGAAAGAAGCAAAGAGAATGAACCTCAAACTGGAGACATGGTTTCCTTGGCTCTAAGGCGAAAGGCAGCAGCTGGATTCCAGCCCATGGCAATGTCTTGTGCAGTTGGATTTTCAGAGAATGTCATCATGTTGCACTCAGTAATGCAGTTTGTTTATTTATTTCTTGACATTGTTGATTAAGTCAGTATGGGTTTCTGAGGTCTCTGACCAGATGGTCGCAGAATTGTCTTCTGTGTGGTTTTGGTTCACTGGGGTCACCCATTTATCTGTTTAGAAATAAAACATAATCAAGTTTGCAAACCAGTTAGGACTCATCTAGTCCAGACAAGCAGCCTAGTTATTGGAGAACAAGGTCAAGGCTGTGAGGACAAAGTCAGATCTCAGTATAATGCTGGGTTAGGTATGGCAAGAGACAGAGTGTGAATAAGATCAAAAATGAAAAAATCAGGGTCAGAGTTGTAACTGGGGAAAGGAAGGAGAGAGGATCACAGGGCATGATGCCAGGAAAACAACACTGATGCCTTTCTTCTCTTATTCTTGAGGAGAAGCCAACTGTGCCATCTACGACAGAATAATAATGCTTTGGATTTACATAGAATTTTTATACTGAAGAATTTTGGTTCTATAACATATTGACCAGAGAAGTAAATATTTTCTTAAAGTATTTTATTCTTTAAGTTTTTGATGCAATAAGCATTTCTCGTGAATCTAAAATGTAAACCTCATAAAAGCAAGGACTGAATTTCATTCATCAAATTCCCCATGCACAAGACAGTGCCCAGTAAAATGTTTATTAAGTGAATGAAATAGAAATGAAACTCTCATGTACCAGGCACTTTGCTAGATTCTATGGAGACACACATAACCCCAGCTTTTAATGGGTTTAATTAAGAGATTTAGGACATATTCATAAATAACTATACACAAGGCAGAAAATGGTATCAGTGGAGACCATACTCAATGAGTTTATAGTGAAAATGAAGTCTTCCTGATGGATGGGGAGTGATGATGGGTAAAGGAAGAGTTGATAATCAGCTACATTCTGTTTAGGCTTTGTAGGTTGGGGTGGGGTTTAGAAATAGCAGGGATGGAGAAAAAAAGTGTTTTAGGCCAAAGAAAAATACATGAATGAGAGTATTTCAGAAAGTGTAGGGGACCTTGAGTAGTTTATTTCAGTTAAAGTGAAAGCTACACAATAGGGGATCATAGGAATCCAGTTTAAATTGGTTGACTTTATCAAAGAAAGGAGTTTAAATACCATAGAAATGAGTTTGGGCTTTATTCTATAGGATGGAGAGGTATCGGGAGTTTTTGAAGAGGAGAATTATGGTCAGGATTGTATTTCTGGAAAATGCAGTTGGTGGTAGGATAAGTGATGAATTAGAAGAGAGTGAGGATAGAAGCAATTAGGGAGCTTTTCCTGGGACTTAGGCAAAAGGCCATGAGCGTTTGCACTATGGTTGTGGTAATGAGTGTGAAACATGAAGGTGAATGTGGGAGATATCAAATAGGGTGGGGCCATAGGTGCTGATGGAATATCCAGGTATAATTGTTTGATGTAGAGTTGGAGATATGGGAATGACATTTGGAAGAGAAATCAGAAAAAGATTTGGAAGCCATTTGTATAAAACTGTTAGTTGAAGCTATACCATTGAACCAGGCACCAAGTGAGTGAAAGTAGAATGAACGGGGAATTTTGCCAAAGTTCCTTTAAAAACACCTGGATTTATGAAGACCATTAAAGAAGAACTGGAGAAAAATGCAGAGGAAAGATTGTCAGAGACCTAAGAGAATGAGGAGCATGCCTTATGGAAACCGTAGGGGGAGGATATCAAAAAGTGAAAGTCCAATGGCTTCTAATGTGGTAAGAAGGTGAAGGATGCAAAGTGAGAAAAAAAGCTCTGTCAACAAAAAGTTTATTAGAGACAGGTAAGAGATGTGCAGTGATAAAATCGAGTCAGTGATATAATTCACTAACTCTTGAAGTTTGGAGATTAAGAGCAAAGAGATTTAGTAGTGTCCTGATGAGGTGCTAAAGAAATTGGGAAAAACTTATGACTAGAACATGCTTTCATTGCCTGTTAGATAAATGGAAGATAGAAGTAGGGAGAGAAAGAGGGAGAGAGCAAGTTGGAGATGAGGGAGAGGAAGGAGACAGAGAGACAGAGACAGAGACAGAGGGAGGGGAGGAAGTGGGGGCAGAGGGAGAGGGACAAGGAGAGGAAGAGGAATGGAGAAATGGATGGAGCATTTGTGAATATCCTGGAATCATTAGACATTTTTTTTTTCTCTGATTATTTCCAGTAGGGTCAGAAAAAAAGGGGCTTAATAAATAAAGAGACAACAGATTATCTGTTGAGTATGGAATGTTCACTTGAACTCTGCTTTTGCCAAGGCCCAAATTATGTTTTTGCAGAAGACCTTTTCCCAATTATTTTCTTATGATTTGTTGCCTGGAGTGTCCCCTGAGTGTACCTGGTCTGCCAGTATGAAAACACAGACCTAGACTTTTGGTTGTAAAGTATAAAAACTTGCTGTTGAAGCTGTTGCCATGACTTATTCATTCATGTGAGTGGCCCAGGTTAGAATGGCCCCATCGAGTCATTTTGTACCTTTTAAGAACTATTTCTGCTTGTTTCTGGGTATGGGTTTGGGCTTCTTTTGAAAATGGAAGCCAATGCCAAAATTACACGGATATTCATAAACTCATTCATATAAACACGCACAATTATACACACACAATCTGACACACCTCCTATAATAATAAAACTGAAACCGAAGGCACCACACAAAATACTTTTCTGCTTTGCTGGCAGAGATTGTGGAAGGCTTTTTGTAATACTGGGCTCAATTTTTAGAGTATATTACAAGTCCACAATTAAAGATAGTACACACAAAATAATTATTCTCAGATGTAGGATTGCAGTAGTGTTTGCAACTCAAATATGCACTATCTGGGGCACTGTTTGAGGTTCACAGTATAGTACTTATAATTCTATATAGCCTGGTCATGTTTTCAACATATTCTTAGAAAAGTTCTTTTATTTGCTTTTTCGCATACATGGACCTTTGCAATTTGTTCTTTTACTTGGATTGTATAAACAGCATCAAAATGGTTTTTTTCCCCCTTTCATTGAAACAAACAATGGCTTTGTAACTAAGAAGAAAATTAGTAACAGGTGAAAGTTTATTTTTAATGATGTTGAGATCAAATTGCTGTTTAACTTAGAGAACAAACTCCCCGCACGTCTCTTGTAATGTTTCAAAATTATTTATAAATTAAACTTACACAACTGCTAAACATGAAATGTTCGGAACATGATATGGCCTCTTTATTCTGTATTACTAACAAAATATGAATGATGTTGCTTTGTTCTGACTTTTTTCTTTGCAAATTTATTTTTAAAACATCTTGCATTATAAAAATTTACATAGAGCTGTCATGGAGATTTTTAGTTTTGCACTTTGTGTAAATCAAAGTTCCATGCTTAGCATTATGTTTCTTTTAAGATTCATACAAATGTTTGCTTTCATTAGGTATGTTTTATATTTTATTGTATTGACATGATTATGTCTTTTGGAAATTTTCCTTTGTCGTTATCCCATTTCATTACTACAAGTTACAGAGCTTATAACCACCAATCTGAGAATATTTACTAAAGGATAAGTCCTCTCTACCCCCTTCCCCTTTAAAAAATCATAGAGTGTCTAGCACCTAAAAACTAAGTAAACAATATAAATCAAGATCTACTTCTACCCAATATGTCCCTACTTCTATCATAAATTGCTATTGAAATAAATCAAATGTTAAATAATTCCATTAATGAAAGTTTTATAAGGTGTTTGGGACAGAAGAAAGCTAGATCTCAGCTCAAAGGAAGAATGTTTTAAAAGCCAAGAGCTCTTCAGAGATGTGAGTGGTGGAGGTGTCCCCATAAGTGGGTTGATGGTCCCCTGGGGAGGTGGCAGCCCTCTTAGGCGAGAGATTGGGGAAAATTGCCAATGCCTGGATGGACTTGTTATGTGTGTTACTAAGAATCCATCAGTCTCTGAGAACTTTAAATTTGAGGATAATTCCATAGTGGGTCTAATAGAAACAGTGCAGGTTTTGCATACTGGTATGTGACATGTGTGGCTAGGTTTGAGGAAGGGGAATTACATTTGTATGACCTTGAAAATGACTTTGGTGACAAATTAAAATTTTATTTTCCTTTTCTTTAGCATTGGGGATTTTGTGTCCCATTTTGAAGGCTTTTACTTGTAACACTGTACATGTGAATATCTTTCTCCAAACTAAATACTTTTTTAATGGTCTTATCGTTTTCTAAGTTAAAAATGGTTGATTAGAGTATAAACTTCTATGGGTTGAGAGCATGTCTTCTTCAGCTAGCCCTTGGCATAATGTGCAATAGTCTATAAATTATTGTGACTAGTAGATTCTGCAAAAACTGCACAGATTTAGTTCAATTCCACTAAATTAACAATTTACTGGATACCAGTTATGTGTAGTAATTATGCTAGTATAAGACCCAGCCCTATACTCAAAGGTTTTTCATCCGGAGGGATAGAAAGTAAGTAGAAAATTTAGGTATTTTAATTTTTCTTCTACTTTCTCACTCACATTCCTTTCCCTCCTTTTTCCTACTGACAAACTGAATAAGTAAATCCACACAGGAAGCCGAGGGTGGTTTGGGAGCCGCTTAGCTTGGCAAATGAGTTCTGATAATGGCGGCTTTAGTGGTTTATGAGTGAATCGGGACATAGGGAAACCTGAAAGATTCTTTTAGGCCAGGGAATGGGGCAAATTCATCTATCTGTGGCTGGTACCCACCTCAGGGCGGTACCCATCCAGCTATATTTAACCAGTGAGTGGGCAGGACAGATTTCAGTGTTGCTCTCCCGCCTACTTTTCTAAAGCCTTTCTGCCCCTCCCTTCTTCGGCATAACCCTTACTATCATGCTACCAGGGATCTCCAAAATGCCCTCCCTTCTCCTACTCCAAGTCAAAATTACCATTCTCTAAGAAGGTTGTTTTGATTATCCCTGACCCGGAGTGAATGAGTCCCAGATTTCGAGGAGATGTTTGTACGTTAAAGACAAGCACGTTGACCAGGTGAATATAGAGCTAGCGTGAGGTGATAGTGCAGAGAACACTGTTCTGAATCGAGTGTTCCTTGCCTGTTCTTCTTTTTCCATATCTGCTTGCCTTACCTTTTCCAAGGACTAAAATGTATGGAATCAGCTTAATAGAAATAGATCAACTGCTACTTTTCCTACTTTTGTAGACACTGAATTCCAGGGGCTCAAAAGAAGAAAGAGTTGTTGCTTAGTGAGAGAATGTATGTTGCCAGAACATATCACCCATATTTGAAAACAGGCTCCCAAATGTGGAGGCCTCTTTCAGTTCTCTTGCAGCACCCTTCTAAGCATCTTGTCAGTACCGTTCCAATTACCTACTGCTATATTAAAACCACCTAGACTTAAGAGCATAAAACAACAAGCATTTTATTATGCTCACGAGTCTATGGGTAAAGAGCAACATAGAGTATAGCCCCACAGTATCTGTGGCCTCAGCTGGAAAGACTCAAATGACTGGGGGTGACTCAGGACTTGGGCTGGAATCACCTGAAGACTTCTTCAGCCATACTCCTGGCATCTGAACTGGAATTTCTCTAAGGTTGGGCTCAGCTGGAATTGTTTAACAGAACACATACATATCACCTTTCTACATAGCTTGGGCTCCTCGTAACATAGTAGCTAGGTTCAGAGAGAAGTGTTCCCAGCAGAGTTTCAGAAGAGTGAATGTTCCAAGAGAATTGAGGGGTGTGAGGTGGGGTGGCCACTGCAGGACTTTGCTCACCTAGCCTGTGAATTCGTGAACATCACTCTGCTGTACCCTATTGGTTACAAGGGAGACAAGAGGCCAGCCAGGCTGAAAAAGAGAGGAAGTAGACTATCCCTTCTTTCCTTTCTTGTCCTGTCCTGTCCTGTCCTGTCCTGTCCTGTCCTGTCCTGTCCTGTCCAGTCCTGTCCTGTCCAGTCCTGTCCTGTCCTCTCCTTCCTCCTTCCTCCTTCCTCCTTCCTCCTTCTTTCCTTTTGACTCTATTTCCTGATGGAGAAGAGTCAAGGTCACGCTGAGAAAGAGCGTGTGGGATAGGATTTAATGGTGGTGGGTCATGTCAGAAAATACAGTTAGCTACCACACTTAACAATGTTCCCCCTTATTAGTATAGCACATGCTTAACTCACAGTCTCCAATCCTCTCAACCATCATGCTGGGTAAACATTACCCTCATTTCTGAGCTAAAGAAACTGAGGCCCAAAGAAGCTTAGAGACTTGCCTCAGGCCATAGAGCGATAAAGCCAGGATTGTACCCTGGGTCTGTTTTACTCCAAAGCCCACACTCCTTCCATTATATAACATTTTTATATTAGATTATATGGGGAAAGGGGAAAACTGTGTTTAATAGAACTAGTTTTAACTTGCTATGGTAATTAGCGAATTATAAGGGATCATTTAAACTGAAATAAATATATGTTCACATTTGAAAAATGAGAAAGTTCTACACAATAAAAGTCATTTTCCCTTCTTACTAATTTTTTTTTTTTTTGTTCTATACTGGAACAAGTTGAAAATACGATGTAAACATGACTGTACACTTTCCACATTTAGGTTATGTAGTTTAGGCAATAATAGAGTAGTCAAATGTTTTTGCAGGAAAAGAACAATACTTCCAAATTTTTAGTCTTTGAACAACAGATTATCTAAAAATGTTAACAATATATAGCAGAGGGAAAAATCTAGATGGTTTTTAATCATATTTCTTGTTTCAAAATTTTCCAGTGCATCTCTCTCTACAGACTCTCTGACATTAATTTAAAACAACTTGTTAAAGCATTTGTGATCTATTAGAGTTTTCAGATATTTATTTTCAAAGCACAAGTTCAAATGACAAATGCCCTGTATATATCTTTAAGCATATGCTCATTGCTGTGACCTAATGGTAGCTGAAAAGATAGAAGATAAAATTTTATAAAATGTATACAAATACTAAATTCTGGGTCTAGCACCTTTGTGCTTGTGCATATGTGTACGTGGGAGGGAAAATGGGGTGGTGAAAGGGTAGAGCTGCTGGAAGAAATATACTGCTTTTTCTATGAGGAAAAATATTGCTTTAAAACTAGTTTTGATTTATGTAACTTGCATATATTTACTTTAGAGAACAAAGAGTAAATTATCAGTCCTCTGAATGACCGGTAAATTCCATGGACACATATTCCTCATAATAGCATGCTGTTATGCTTTCTAGATAGATGTGTTAATAATTTATAACCCCTAGGCATTTGGAGTGGAGATCCTGAGATATTTTCAGGGAATCGAACCTTGACTCTGAAATATGTTGTTATTGCTAATTGAGCATTTGTGTCGTTATTCACAGTTCGATTTCAAAAGTTTCCTCTCTAGGTTCCCACAGAACATTGCTGCAAGTAACTGGCGAATGGGATTGTTGGTAGAAAACATTATGGTTTCAGAATCTGGGATGGACGGGTGTTTTTCTAGGAAAGAAAGGTCAAAACCAGGAAAAGGCAGGAGCTGCACTTCTTCCCCTGGATTCTGTATTGGTTTGCTATGGTTGCTGTAACAAACTACAACAAACTGGACGGCTTAAACAACAGAAAATGTGTTGTCTCACTCCTCTGGAGGCTAGAAACCTGAAATCAAGGTGTTGGCATGTTGGTTCCTTCAGAAGCTGTTAGAGAAGGATCTGTTCAGGCCTCTCTCCTTGACTGTAGATGGCTGTCTTCTCCCTGTGTCTTCACATCATCTTCCCTCCTCTTTGTCTGTTTCTTATTTTTATATGAAAGCCAGTCCTATTGGATTACAGCCCACTGTAATGACCTCATCTTAATTTGATAACCTCTGTAAAGACCCTCTCTCCAAATAGGGTCACATTTTGAGGTCCTGGAGGTTAGGACTTCAACATATGAATGTTGTGGGGCGAGGGGGGGATGCATAATTCCACCCATGACTGACTCCATCCTGAACTTTGATCTGGAAAGGAGCATGAAGATCTCTAGTTCTTTGAGAATCTGCTGCTAAAAATCTCCCAGAGAAAGAACACTAAAGTTCCTAGTGCAAGAGTGATGCTATGATTTATAATGCAAACAGGGATACTTGAAAGCAAAAAGGGCCACTAACCACATGGTATGATGGGCTGTGGTACATCCCGGGACTGTCACTCTACTCTAAACAGACTCATGCCATTGTAAGAATCCCCAGTTGAGAATGGAGGCATTCCCACAAATGGCGCTGCCACCCCCAAATGCCTGACAGTCATTGTGCAGTGCATGGTATAATGATAGCAGTAGCTACCTTCTCTGTGCAGCAGGGATGTGCTAATCCCTTTTTATATGTTATCTCATAATCTCTGTAATATTGTTCAAGGCAAGTGTTATTTCCATTTTACAGATGAGGACAATGAGACCCAGAGAGAGTTATTGATTCAATGAAAGTCACACAGGTGCTAAAGAGAAGAGCCTGAGTAGATTATTTAATTCTCAAGCCTGTTTATCTCTGTTTCTCTCTCTTCACCTCCCTCCCTCCTTACCTCCCTCTCTCCCTTTCTCCCTCCCTCCCTCCCTCCATATCTCTCTCCCTTACTCTCTCCCTATCTCTCTCTCACCATTTTGTTTTCCTTTCAGGAGCACTACACACAGACCACCCTAGAATGCAGCAAACTAAGGTGGAGAGACTTTTTCCTGAGTCTGATTTGCATCTGCCACAAACAAAGAACTTCCCTAATAAGTATGCACTGTGAAAGGGCTGTTGTTCTTGTATTGGTTCTGCAACTACACATACCCAAATCAATCCTCACTACAGAAATGTGCAGTCACAATATATTTTTATTAAGTTGATTTACATAGTGTCATAGAGAGTTCTTTTAAAAAACTAGATGGATTGTGCACACATGTTTGGTTAACTTATACAGGTTTGGTGAGCTTATACCTCCAACGTGCCACCTGAAGTCTTTGCCACCAGTTTATACTTGGGGTCTTGCCACCCTTTATTCACAGCTAATCATTTAAAAGCTATTTATAAGTGTAAATCCTAGTACATGATTGCACATATAGCACTTAGCAGGGTTAATAATTATGCCCTTTGACACAAGAAAAAGGATTAAGTGATTCAATTCACATTTAATCATTTTTATTCCATTCTGATGCAGAAATCCATTTCCTTCAGAATGAAATAAATATTCAATCTTCCTCCAGGGAAGAGTTAAGGTAAATGCAGTTGCCACATAAAATCCAAATGGCTCAAGGTAATATTACATATTTCTAAAAGTAGGCAGTTGAAGATGGAAATGAAATTTAATAATAATACTGCAAGCATGCCCTGGGATTTTATTATAAGTTTATTGCAATCATAAATTTGGAATTTACATGCAATATATATATTTCGATATTATATTTTGTTAAATTAGTTCAGCATTTAGTCATTAACTTGTTGGTGGTATGTTACTCATATTCCCTTTGCATTACATATTCATCTTCTGAGACCCACAAAATGAATTAAAAATCAATTCTTTACCTTCACAATATATTCTAAAGCAGAGTTTATATATATTCTCAGTGTTTTAACCACTTAGGAGGTTTTTGGCTTAAGCACCTGTGAAAAATTAAATCTGTTTTATAATCTGTGTGCTTTGTGTGTGTGTGTGTGCTTGGTATGTGTGTGTCCGTGCGTGTGAAATTGAGGGTTCGACGTGGAAATTCAGCCATAAATGACTTAATGACCTATCTAATGATCTACAAAGAAGTCAAATGACTTCCTTCTCTAAATTCCTAAATGAAACTCCCAGAGCAGTCTATCATATGCATTCGCCAGAGAAGCCCACGTGTTATCTGTGTCGAGCTGCCATTTTCTAAACACACACTTGAATGAATCCCACACTTGGAGTTCAGGAAGGTTGTCAACTGTAGGAGGGGATCCTGTGGAGTTAAGTTTTATGTCCCACCCTTCTATTTTGTTTCTGTATCACATCTCCTTCCACATATCCACATACCTCCCATGCCTGCTAGCCCCACTCCCCGCTCCATCCCATTCTTCCACCCACCATCAACCTGCCCTAGCCCATCAAGCAGCTGGAGCAGGGCAGCCAACAGTTTTCCTAATTTCCTATTTCCAAAGCCAAGTCAGATAGGTGAGGACAGTGTATTTTCCCTTGCTTTGGACTACCCTGGGACTTTCTAAGAATTATCATGAATTTCAGAGTGAGTGTCAGAAAGAGACTTCTTTTTAGCTGATTCTGTTAACTCCATTGAATATTAGAGAGAATCCTGTGTATGTTGTTTCATTTAGTGTAAGCTTATTACACATTCTTTTAGAGAAGAAAAAAGTTTCAAAATGACTCTCTTTGCAGTATTTATTAAAACATAATGTTCTGAAACCTCATTATAACATCATTTTAGGGTTCTAATCACAACTGTATTAACACAAATTTACTTGACTGAAATTAAAGATAGATTGAGTTTATAGTCACAAATTGAATTGTTATGTCCCAAATATTAGCTGTGTCTACACCCATGCCACCTTCTAGTGAAAGCATGTAGATAGTAATGACTACAGAATATTTTTTACAGTGAGGCTTTGGGTAGAAAACTGGAACTTGTGGTAGGGAGTTGCATTTGCATGGCAAACATATTTTTAATGTAGAATGTATGTTACAAATCAATTAAAATAGCAGACTTCTATTTCCAGATGTTTTTGTTCACACTTTAATAACATTGAGAAATATCAAGCACCTATATTGAATCATTTTACTTGGATTGGTTGGAGGATTGACGGATAATATTTGTATGTGAGATCCAAGCCCTGCTTCACATTCAAGCCACTCCTTGGTGCCAAGTAAAAGTTAAAACAATTTAAGAAAACAAGAACCAAACACAAAAGGAAAATTTTGACCACATGAAGTAGTTTGTTAATTCAGGTCTCTGATTCCTTATCCCTACCTTCCATAGCCTAACAAGTATCTGGAGATGATGTGAATTACAAGCATAACATAATTGTGAAGAGAGGAAGAAAATATTAAACTTGAGAAATAATATGAATATGCATGTATAAGGCCATATTAGCAATGTGATTATAGAAATTTTTTCAGAAATTCAAGAAAAATTCTAAATGTGGTGTTTTCTTCCACTCACCTATTCCACTGTGCTTGAGGGTGAGGTGCATGTCCCTGCTTCTCATTACCACTTTCTGCTCATTCTTTCTCTCTTTTCCCTATACCTCTGAGGCTTTCTACTCTTATCCTCAGACTACCATCTATACGCCACCTTCTTGTTGAAGTTAGCCAAAGAGCCCTGGCCACTCTCTCTCATTGCTTGAGAATCTTAGCTTCTGTTTACTGGCTCTCCATCTCCATTCAAAATCCATGGGTATTTCAATATACACATGGAAAGTCCTTCTAATAACCTGCCCTCAAAGTTCCTCTCTTCTAATTTTCTTGTTTTCAATTACACTGCAGCTATCAACTCCTGTGGTCATACATACCACAGGCCTTTTAATTACCAATAACAGCACCTCATTTACAATAATAATTTTAAGTATCACAGTCTCTGAATCCCTCTTCCTGTCTTTCTAACTTATTCCCTCTAGGACTTGGCCCAAACAACTTTCTGATCTCACTGGGATAAATAATCCATTGATTCTACTACCTTTTCATTGTTTTACATTCCCTTCTTGTCCTTAATTATCTCCTTACCCAATTTCTGTTCCATAGTCTTTCATTATCATTGTTGTCGTCAGCATTATCAGCACCATCATCATCATCATTATCATCAACATCATCATCATCATCATCATCATCATCATCATCATGATCTTTCTTGTCATTACCTGCACTGCCTTCCTCCTCTTTGTCTTAATCATAATTGTGCACACCAATCCTGAATCCATGTAGGTGAATATGGCTGGAGGGAAAAAAACCCCACTATGCTGCCTGGTCTCACTTTAAATTCATGATTACCATCCTCAAGTGTGTGGTCAGTACTGTAAGGTAATCTTATCTCATGCTCCTAGTCGATTCACTCCATCATACTTCTGGATGGTTATTTAATTCCTTCTCCATTCCTTGGGCCTCTAAAACCTCTTTTCCCATTTCTATTCTCAGTTGATCGCCTTGCCTTAACATTGAAAATTATATCCTATATTCCCATCACCTTATCTACCAACCTATTAGCACCTGCATCTTATGCTTTAGTGTCTACTTATACTCTGGAAGAAATGTCCACACTCCTATCTGCCTACTTCTTCTGATTTCATGCTAGATGCCGTCACCTCTCCTTTTCTCAAGGACACCACTTCAGCAATTTTCCCTTCCCCTGCAATCTACATACTTTGCCTTCTATGAGAACAAAATTCTACAAAGATAAAAAGGTACTATAAATGTCTATCAGCTAAACAAAACAAAGCAGAACACTGCTTTCCCCTCCATATACTGCTCCATTTCTCTTCATATTTTCACTGAAAGGAAATCCTTCAAAGAGATTAAAATTATAGTATACTAGCTTTCCTACTGAATTATGTGTCAGTGGCCAAGGAATTGCATACAAATTGTAAATCAAAAAAGTACACCAGTATAAAGGTGGAAAAGGCAGGAGTAAAAGCATTCTTAGCCCGAAAAGTTTCTGTCCTCTTCTCTCTCTTCATATATTATAATCATTAATATTCTTGTCCATAAAGATCAAGCTGAAAAAGAATTCAAAACTTAGAGTTGTTTTTATTTTCCCAGCACTATTTTATGAGACATGCATTTTATTCCCAAACACTGAAAGTTTTGGTAAACCTTAATTAGTGTTTTGTTTTGTGAAAGCCTTATAGGGAGTTTAATGGGAAAGTTACTGAGCGCAAGGAATAAGTGGAAAGATGAGTCAGGATGGAGCTTATTCTGCATTTACTATAGTTCTTTCTGTTAGAATTTTCTAAATTTTTAGAATAGACAGCATATTCACTTGAATAGCTTCTGATGTCTATAAATTATATGAAGAACTTTTATTTAATCATTGCTTACAACTTTCTTTAAGCTTGGTAGCTAAAAAGTAATCCTGCTTTCATATGGTATTTTTCTTTTTTTTGGTGCTTTTTCAAAAGAATATTTTGAAAACCAGTGCCCACCTATCTTAATGTACCAGTGACTCAAGCAGAAGAAAAAAGTCAAAATTTTATGAATAAATAAATTAAATTGGGAACTCAAAGAAAACCCCCTAGACAAATAATAAAACAAAACACAAATCTCATAGACAATTGAATTTTCCAGGGCAGCAGATAATGAATTAGCCACATTGAGAAAGATGTGCCATAGATCCAGATTTCATTTCATATTCTCATGGGAAAAAATAAAATGCTGCTATTAACATGGTTTTGCACTTTTTAGATGTTTTATCTCTATAGTTATAACATTGTACACATAATTCATGAGTCCAGAAATTAGCATACTTCAGTAGTCGAGAGACATAAAACTGCTGTTGAGATGGAATCTTGCTTGGAAAAACTATTAGGGACACAGCACTGGAGAGTCTCATTGATTTATACTTTTACATTTTATGTATGTATGACTTCTATATTTACTTATTCATTTTTTTTTTCACAGAAAAATTCAGCATCAAAGTCATTCCTTGAGGCCATATATAAAAAATGTGAAAACCAAGGCGAGTGAGAATAAACAAAAGCCATGTGTATCTGAGCTAGCCGTTTGAGGCATGCATAGGAGATGCTGTCTTTAGAAGTCCTACAGGCAGAGCTAAAAGGTGACCCAAATATCATCATTTCTAAAAACTAGAACTGTTTTCATTTATCATGAAAAATTGATGCTCTAACTATTCCTGAGAGCCATTTTTTTCTTGTTCTCTCTTCCTTATGGATACTTCATGGTAAGAAGGAACAATGGTGACTTTGATTTTTGTTTGTTTGTTTGTTAGTGCCAGTCCCCTCCTCTTCCCTTTGGCACTTCTAGAGTCAGCAAAAGCTTTTCATAGTTAGCCCTCCCTGAGCTGGGGCCTTACAGCTAGCAAAGGCCAGAGTTCTGGCAAGAATCCAGTTCTTATCATTCAAAGTCACTGTTGTTCCTTCTCTGGAGGGGAGAGGGGAGGAAAGACAATTTCATGCATTGCTTGCAGCCAAAATAAGGCTGTTTTTGAATCTGTTCAAATAAGATCTTTTTTGAAATTCTTTATAAAATTTTATGTAAATCTTGAAAAGTCATTTCTGCAGAAACCAGATTGCTGACAATAGTTGCTTTCTATAATTCATTGGCTGACTGTATATCAAAGATAAAATAGAGGAAAACCTATTTATAGCTCATGCTAAATCTTTTTACCATCTTATTTTTATAAAATGTTTCAGTCATACAAAATGATGGTATAAAATAATATAACAAATAACTGTGTTTCCAGCACTCAGTTAAATAAAACTTTATAAATGCAGTGGAAATCTCCTGTGTTCTTTCCCTAGTTACATTTCTCTCCACTTCGTACCTATCCTAGAGGTAACTGTTGTCCAAAATGCAGTGCTGCTCATGTCTACTGTGACTTTACTCTTTCATACACTAACCCTCCAACAAATTTACCAACCTAAGTCAAAGATATGAAACAGTAGAATCTATAAAAACAAGAGAGCTTAGAGCATCTTCCCACTTTAAAATTCCATGATTCTTTAAAATGAGGAAAATGCAGTGAATCATCTAATTTGTTAACATAAAAGCAAATGGGCAAGTTTGAAATCCAACCCAATCGTTCCCATTTCTTTATTTTAACTAATTTGTATTTATTTATATTCACCATATTCTACTTTGATCGAATAACTATTCTTGGAAGTTTTAAAAATGAAAAAAAAAATATGTTCCTAAGGTTATGACTTCTTGATTCCTTCTCATCTATCTTTCTATTAATACATACTTACAAGATACAGCTCTTATACTGAAAGCAAATAGCAAATAGCACATTGAACATTAGAGACCAGTGAGGCTTTGAATTCAATTTGCATTATAATTCAGCCACCTGAATTAGGATGAGACTTTAAGTTTGGGTTTTAGGTTTGAGTCTTCAGAAACAGTGGCTGTGCAGAGGCAAGAGCTTTCTTTGAACTTCTTGGCCAGCTTCCCATTGTGGACCCACTCTGGTAGTTGGACAGCCTAGAGCCCCAGATTCACTTACATGTTCCAATTCGTCCACATGCCCAGTGCTTTGGGAGAGCCAAATAGCGGCTTTCCTATAATGCATCAACTCCTGGGAAACAGTTCTAACTTAGCCAAGTTGACATAGACCTAAAAAGTTTCTAGTCCCTTTCCCAGACCTAGAACTGGGAATTTAAAGGCTTATGTTCATTATTTTCTTTGTCCATATTCTGTAGTACACTGAAAAGCAACAAACCAACAGAATCTATTCTTTATTTCCACTAAAATATTATATAGTAGCAACTACTTGTGCATTCAAAATCTTATCTTCTGTAAGTATTTGATTATACATGATGATTGATGATGATATCAATAACTGTTTTTGCTAGAGCATGGACAACCAGTGTTGTTTTTAGCCATAGGTATGGGTCACTAATGCCTTTAAATGCCGTTTTATCATAGCAACGTTTCCAGATTCCCATCCTTATAGGTCTATTCCCTGAAGCCAATTTTGATAGTAATAATTATTAGTAAGGATTCAACTGGGGAAGCAGAGCTCTAGAAATATATGGAATACGGGATTTATAGAGGGATTTGTTCTATACAATCGTAGGAGAAGCTGGGAACATAAGGGTCTGTAAAGAAGAGTTAGCATCAGAGAATATTCACTTAAGCAGCCCTCCTAAAGACAGGCCCATCCACTGCCAGATGGAAGCACAAAGGAAAGCTGGTGAAGAAGAATAGAGAAGGCCATCATCTCTGCATCTGTGGATGAGCCTGCAATCACCAGTGGTAAACAGGCCAGCTGTTAGAAAGAAGAGCTGGATATGAAGTCGGGGAAAGGGACGAGAAGCTGGAATCCACCAGCACCTTTGCATCTGTCTCTTACTGCATCTAACTACAATGATTCTCAGAGAGTAATGGCTGCTGTGTCATTTCTGCCCTCCAAATCTTGTGCCAATTTCCCTTTTGGCCAATTCCAACCTAGAACCACATAGGAAATGGGATTCTGAGAAACAGAGTTCTAGCTTAATCAAGTTGATACAAAACAAAACCACCATGCCTTCTTATCTTCAGGACTTGGCTTTAATTGCTGACTCAGAATCAATCCTTAGACTCAGATTTTCTCATTATTCTTGATCGAACTTGTCTTTTTTTTTTTTTTTTGCCATATATCTGAGTTAGATCTACTGTTTATATATCTGAGTTAGGTATGTCCCTATCTCTCACTTTATCCAAAATACCAGGCTTTCTTATTCTATGTATATTTTCCTCAGTATCTAACTTAATCCCTAGAGATATTAGTTACTTTTGTGGCCACTAGTATTTTTTGAACATATTTTCCCCATTATGAGTCCTTGTATCCAAAAATATAAGCTATAACTCATCTTCCCAGTCTCTAGTGATCTAGATTCTACAAATCAAACTCAATCCCATGGTCCCAGGCTGGTATTAAGGTTTTGGAGGCAATAATAGCAGAAGTCTTATGGGTCTGTTCTGTGCTGGGCTTCCCAGGGACAGATACGGTGCCTGTTCCTGAAGGCACAGAGATGTTGAAGGCATACCCACAAACATTTTGATAGCAAGATTGTGTGTAATTCCAGGATGCAGTTCCCTAGACTTCCTGAAGGTTCTATGAGCTGCCTAATGCCCCTTAGTGCAGCATTTCTCAAACTCCAGTGTACATATGAAATAAGTCTAGAATGGAGTCTGGGATTCTGTATTTCTCACAAGCTCCCAGGTAATGGCAAAGCTTCTGGTCTAATTGATACAAGCTAAACCTGATTTCAATTTTGCTACTTTTGTGCTATCAGTCCTGAGTAGTGGGGGATAAATAAGAACTCCAATTGGTAAAGTCTGGGACTGGTGGTAGGAGTTGCAGGTCTGGGGAGCCCTTGCATTCCTGAGATTTTAGTGGGATGAACCTTCTGCTGTAAATAGGACAAGACTATTTGCTTTCTATTTTGAGGCCAGAAGGATTTCTTTCAAAATTTTACTTAATATTTCAAAATCTTCTAACTACAATCAGCAATGCTAGATGATCTCGTGGCTTCAGCCAGATATTCATTTTTGACTCTTGCATTTCTATGTCAAGCTCAGAACTCACCCCTGAACTCTAGACTTGTATATGCAACTGTTAATTAAACATTTCCACTCACAAGCCTCATTTTAGATTTAACACAACCTAAACCTATCACATGATATTGTCTCCAGATATATCCCACTCATAAGTCTTTCTCATCTGAGTTAGTGGCAACACCAACATTTGAGTTCACGTCCAAATCTTAGAGGAATTCAGACTCCTCTTTTTGTAACTAACATCCAACTCATCAGCAAATTCTCTTCAAAATCCAATTCTTAGCACCTTCACTGCTGTCACTCTGGTCTAAATCATCATCATCTCTCACCTGGATTATATGCCTTCCAGTGCTTCTCTGCTTATCCTGATTGTTTGCAATGCAGAAGCTAAAGTTTTGCTGATAAAACACATTTTTGTTGTTGCTCCTCTGCTCAAAATATACCAGTGACTCTCCTTGCATAATAAAAGCCAAATTCCTTACAGTGGCCTGCAGGGACCTACACAACTTGGGCCTTCTACTACTTTGATCCTCTGCATATTTAGCTACAGCCAGACTGGCCTTGCTCTCTCAAACATGCCAAGTACGGACGGACCTTGGGGCTTTTGCATTGGCTAGTCTCTGGAATGTTTATTCTCCACATATTCACATAGTTTGCTCCCATAATATTGATTGGTTTTACTCAGATGTCCTATTTTCCCACTGAGGACTTTGCTAGTCATCCTATCTAAAATTCAGTCCCCTCTCCTGAACTTTTCCCAATCCCCTTCTCTGCTTTAGGTTTTTTTTTTTCTTCTTATTACCACAGACCATACTATATATTTTGTCTTGTATATTATGTTTTTTCTCACTAGGGAGAGTATAAGCTCCATGAAGGAGCAGTTGTGTCTCTTTTGTTTATTGCTCTATACACAGTGCCTAGGAACATGCCTGACACACAATAGGTGATGACTGAGTATTTATTGAATGATTAAATCAACAGAAGAAAAGATAAATTGGTTCAAACCTACCAACCAAGAAAAAATGAATTCCAGGCCTTTCAAGTAGATATAGTCATAAAATAGAAGTATTTAAGTCCTGTTGTATAAGATGACATTGTATGAAAGCATTTTTATAGTAACAATTATTCAGTACTATGGAATGTGGGGTACAAGATGCATAAAACGTAGCCATTGCTGATAAAAATCTAGGAGTCAAATTAAGAAGGAAAATATCTCCACAAATAACTGTGACTGACATAAGATGGGTATTGGCTGGTTAAGTCCTTCCCAGAATGTGCTGTAAGCAAATAATCAGTTTCAAGGTTCACGTGGGCATATTGCGATGGAGGGGTGACTTTTAAAGCCTTGTAAAATGAGATGGTACCTGTAATCACACAGACCAATGCTGAGGAAGTGGGAACCATTATAAATAATAGCATGTCATTGTAATGATGCCATTAGCGATAGGAGAGGAGCTGAATAAAAGAATGCCTGTCTCAGAATTGGCATTAAACTACCATAACTTTTCTGATTAGTTAAGCAGCACTGCTTATTGTATAAAATTGATAAATTGTTCAAGATCAAAATAGCAAAGGAAGAAATTGAAATTTATTGATAATTCTATATACCCAGAATTCACCAACTTTGATGTATATTAATGAGATCATATAGCATATTCTGTCCTGAATTTTTTTTTTTTTTTACTTATTTTATCCAGAACATTTCCCTTTGTCAATAAGCATAGTTGTAAATGCCTACAAAATGTTTCATTTTATGTGTCTTGTATAATTTTAAAAGTTATTTTTCCATCATTGGGTTTTACACCATTTGCTTTTTCAAAATTGTTTAATACCATCTACTTTCCTATTATTTTCCTAGGATGGATTCCACCAAATTACAATATTTATCAAAGGTTTGATTATGTTTAAAACAGAAAAGCACGTACTGCTATGGAGTATGTATCTTCAAAAAAAGTACTAATTTTCTTAGTATGTGGATGAATAAAAAATAGAGATGGACATTTTTACGAGCTATATAATTAGAAAAATGGACTTTTCCTATTTTGTAATACAGGCACTCTCAATTCTATATTTCCTGTTGACTTGATTTCTGTCCAACATCCTTAGCTCCAAATAACAATTTAATTGTTTTTAGGAAGAACTAGAGGTAGCACATTTGGATACTTGGTATGGTTATGCTTTGCCCTCCTGGGTTGTACTTATCACCAGAAGAATTTCTCTTACATGACATAAGTATATTTAAAAGGTTTTCTTTGAATTAGTCTGCGTTCTACTGATAAACTGCTAAAAAGAGACAGGGAAAAAGAACATTGCACCCCCTGTGTTGCTCCTGGCAGCAAGTAAACTTGGGAAGCCTCATGATGCCAAAGTAAGCTACTGTCTGATGGTGTAAAGGTCTTCTCATCTTCAGAAGCATTTGCCAACACTAACTCATTAAGTTTCATGCCATCCCTGTGAAGCAGGCATGGCGAGTTACAAAAAACTAATAATTATAAGCCCCGTTTAAAATAAAAATGCTGTTTAAATGTTGAATACCAAATCATAAAAACCAGGTAAATATTATTATTCCAGTTTTATAGACTGGGGAACTAGGTCATGGGTGTTAAATATTAAGTAATTGCCCACTGGGGACAATATAACTAAGGATATAGAAGAATTCATAATTAGAACTCAGCATCCTCCAGTCTGACAGACTGCGATCAGAGATTTGGACCAAGCTTTTTGGCAATGGTATTATGCACTGGGAACTATTAGGAATTCTTAACTACTAGTAAAGATGAGGGGCTTGAAAGTAAAAGATTCAGAGCTTGTACTGAAATGCTCTTGATGTATGGCAATAAAAAAGCTAGTCGCAGTTGAATCCATAGCTGGTTCATGGCAGTTTCCTCCTCTGACCTTCCATTACACATTAAATATGTTAACGTAATAGCATCTCTTTCTCATAACAAGTTATTCTTTGACATTTGCATCTTTCATTAAAAGCATCCCTAAGATTATGAATTGCATCTTACTTTTTGTATCTTTGGTGCCTAGTTAAGTTTTTGATACATTGTAGGTGTAAAATAAAATTTTATTGAATGTACAAAAAAAGAAATAATTAGAAATATGGCAGTATCACCATTTCGTACATTGAAACTATTTCCTAGGAAAGAATATTCTAGGGGCTCTCGACAGAAGGCTCACATCAAAATCAATTGTAGAGCTTCTAAAAAATATCATGTCTACCCCAACGGAGACATTGGAACTTATTATCTCTAAGATACCTTTCAATAGGGCTCCATAATCCACCCCAGTATTCACTGATGATGGAGAATATAGTCTATTTCCTTTGAAAACCTTTCAGTACCCTGTTGTGACCCCACTACTGCATGACATAGAAATCCCTTTACACTATATATTTAACATAATATGAGAGGTGTTGATAGAAAAGGAGGCGGAAGTCACATTGACTGAACAAAAGAAGGGGAAGCCACACTGACTGTGTGCCAGGCTCTGTTGTAGTTGCTTACACGGGTTATCCTATTTAGTCTTCACAACGACAGTGCAAAGTAGGTGCTGTTATGCTAATTTTCTTTATTTAAAGATGGAAAAATTCGACCTTCATATTTCAAGTTGTTTTTATTACTATTATTCCATTTATTTCAACTTCCATTTAATAGAACTGTGGATAAATATAGTTTTTACTTTTGCTATTAAGATACTGGGATGAAGATATTTATATTAAGTTTTTAAATTCTGCCACATTGTTGTTCTATATTTAGTAAATATTCCGTTTATTCTTATTATTTTTCATGCACTATGCTAGGTCCTATCCTTCCCATTTGGATTCAAAGCTCTGCAAAGGCAGAGATCATCTCTATTTTTCTTCCCTTCTTTGTTTTTGTTGTTGTTCTTCTTCTTTCTCCTCCTCCTCCTATCCGTCCCTCCCCCTCCTCTTATCTCTCTCTCTTTTAAAATATAGGTTTTATTATTCAGGTATAGGAGGCCAACAAATCAGGAGACAATTGCCATTGAAAAGACAGTTTATTACACATAGTTCCCCAGAGGAGGGGACATGCCATATGACACAGGACCAGATGGAGAAGCACCAGGATCAATCAGGAGGCAAAAAGAGTAAGCAGGGAGCATGGGCCAAAGCCTTTACTGTGGTTTCTATAGAAAGGAACAAGACAAGAAAATTGAGCAGGTTTAGGGTTAGCTAGTTTGAATAACTTCAGGGCTCTGGGCCATAGGGCTGGTCTCTAGTTGTTTGGGACTAGGCCCTGGGATGATATAGGGCAAGGGAATAGTGTTCTGGACTGCAGAAGCCTAATAAAAGGAGGCAGGTGGTGGTAAGCATGCAGGGTTGGTCGGTTTGCATATCAAAGGCTTGCTCCAGGCAAGTTGTTTGCTGTGGGTGGGAATTAGTCAACCTTGAGAGGTCCACAAGGCACTAAGATGTCAAAGCATCATAAAATATAGAAAATAAAATACATGAGTAAAATACATTCTCTGTTTTCCATCATGGTCATACACTGAAGTTATAGTCAATGTGGAATATGAGTCAGTACATTTCTAATTTAGAACCTATAGCAACAAAAGAGAAATGAAGCTGTGAAAACACCTGCAGAATATGCATAGCAGACTTCAATCTAAAAGTCTTCCTAGAATTACTTTTTAAAGTAATGTTTACTTTAAGAATTAATGATTAAGTTGCAAAAAATTTAAACT
>NW_011888921.1:460751-504245 GCF_000151845.1 Pteropus vampyrus
ATGTTCAGCCAATATGAGGCAGAATATATCTAAATGTCAGCTTTCTACTCAAAAAAAAAAAAAAAATTAATAATGAGTAACAAAGAGAAGGGGTATCCACTGAGAAAATAAAAACTATTTCATGTTTTCCGTGGCAGACTAAATCATACTGGTTGAAATTTTTTTCTCTTTAGTGCACATTTTTGTCCCAGGTCCAAAATAATTCAGGAGTCAATATCCATGATTGGAATACCAGCTGCTTATAAAAGAGGATTAAATATTTTAAAAAACATACTCTATGTAAAATAAAGGATTACCAGAGACCAGGGTGGCTAATTTTAAAAAGCCTCCACATAGCCTCTTCCCTGAAATCATTAGGAAATAAACTATACTCATTTAAGCTGCTTCTTCAGCCAACCTGTACCTTTCCAATTATATTCAGTATTGCTCTTGGAGTGGTGAAATTGTGTTACCATAACTAAAATGGTGGTAACTGACATTCTTATGACCTTTTCTGCACATATTCACCTTATTCAATGCTCAGAACAATTCCATAATCCAGGTTATTGTTTTTATTTGACAGATAATGTAAGAGAGG
Source organism: Pteropus vampyrus (assembly GCF_000151845.1). Classification (NCBI taxonomy): domain Eukaryota; kingdom Metazoa; phylum Chordata; class Mammalia; order Chiroptera; family Pteropodidae; genus Pteropus; species Pteropus vampyrus. The sequence continues at coordinate 461,329 of NW_011888921.1, forward strand.
ATCAAAAGTTTATGTTACAACCCAAGTATAAATACCGTCATTGGTTCACCTGGAATTCAAGTTCAGGTCTCATGCCCTTTCTTATGCCCTTTCAACCACCATATCTTGCTTCCTTCTCACTGTTGATTCTGGACAGATGTGTGTTGAAACATACTGAATGAACTCAGGTTTTGAAAGAATTCCATGACTCCATAGAAATTTTCTTTTTTTAGCAGTCTTTTCCTTTTGAAACTTAAAATAGGCATGTGAATAAAAAGTAGACTTGGGCCCTCAAATGCTGGTAATTTTCGATCTGTGATAGGAGAATTGAAATAAGACCATAGAGATCAACTTTCTATGGTTCTTTAAAAAAAGAAAAAAAAAAATCCCTTATCTTCTGGTGTCCAGCTTGTTTGCAGCTGACTTTGAAGATATATCAGCACTACTCATTTTCTTTTCCTTTCCTCTCAATGTAGAGATTGACCCCAGTCTAGTCATCAGAAGAAGAGGTAAAAGTCCCTCTATCTTTGACATGTCCATGGGAAGGACAGGAAGGAGAAAGATAGATAGGACCTAGGTTGTATGTCTTCGAGGCATAATTTTCACTAGTGTTGGATTGGGAGATGCGGTCATCAGCAGTGATAGCCATCCTTACCTGTCTCCTGGGAAAGCTCCCCAAATGGTTCAAAGCCTAACGATTACTCCATTTGTTTCCGCCAGGTGGTACAAACCCCATTCCAGTCTGACAATAGCCAATGTCCAATGGCTGCTTCTCTTTCGCTACTCAGCACTCTCCTAAGACAGGACTTTTGTGGAGGAGGTGTGTGAAGGAGTATCGATACTGAAACACCAGAGAAATTTGTTTTTCCTAGAAAATATCTCCTATGCGCAGATTATTTCCTTTGTTAGATTACTGCCTTTGATAGAAATGGATGTTCCACAGAGAGCAGTGGTTGTATCCTTTTCTCTCTGATCTGTTGTGACTGCCCAACCTGACATCGTTGAATTTTTGGTACAGATCAAGTTTCCTTTCAGTAATAAACTCTTGCTTCTGCTTCTTTATGGATCTTTATTTATATATTTGTTTTTCAGAGATGAGCAGTTCCTCTCAATGTTCCTTCTGGGTCTTAAATTTGACGATTCTGTGACTCTAATTTCAGTCTTCTGTCAAAACTCAATTGTACAGCTGGGCTAAATAAACCTATCTTTGATTATGTGTGGACTCCCATCCATCTTGCATTTAAGAAAAATGCTTTTTAACATGTTCCAGAGCTACTCTAATAAGCCTAATGGCAAATCACTTCTTCCAAAGGTCAAGAGCAGCAGCTTAATTCAAAGCTTGAGCATTATTGGGATTTGATTGTGGCAAATGCTACTAATGCTGCTTTTGGCAAAAATGCTTTTGGCACTGAAATGGATGGCCTCTGGGTTTTATACCCTGGGGGATGAGATACGGCTTGATAGCTGAAAAAATAGAGTAAATTTTTACTGATTGTGCCAAAGGAGTACGGAGCTAGTTATAGAGAACTAAAATAAAAACTAGATCTGTTTTGGTGCTGTATATGGTATGGGAGGAGACTGAGTGCAGAAAGAGAGCGGAGTTTCGTTTAGCATTTGCCGCTCTGAGCAATAAAAACTAGGTCAAGTGGTAAAAACAGCTCTGTACATCTAATATGTTGTTAGATCATACCAAGTAGTTTTACAAGATGTAGTCTACTTATATAGGAGTCACTGTAATAGAAATTCCAAATTTTGGATTCATGGCCTGTGGTGATTGCATAATTTCTCACCTGATATCACTTCCAGTGTCAGTTGTTTTTCATATTGCACCTGGTACATATAATTTGAAATCTTTTCTTTTAATTGTAGTAATTGCATAACTTCAGTTTTAAGACTAGCACAGTAAAATATCCTAGTTTACCAACTGGAATTTGTAATAGATATTTACTGAGCTTTATAATAAAAAATTTGGGACAAGAAAGCTGGACTAGTGGTGGGATAGGTGCAAGTGATGTAATCAAATATAGTCACATTAATTACTAAGGAGCAATAAATTATCAATACTGCTAAGTGCATGATGCCTTTGGAGTCAGACAAATTTGCTTAGAGCATTAAATGGTGAGTACAGCTTCCCAGATGAAATGAGGTGGCTTAAAATATATGGCCATCGGATTTGTTCAAAGCCACCAAAGGAAGTTAATAAAGCCAGATACATTTCTAATCTGTTTTTAACATGCCAAAAGAGGTAAAATTTGGAACTTAGCATATATCAGTTATGAATGAGATTGACAGAAGTTTAGTCTTCATAGGAAATAGTAAGTGCAACTGTCTTCTTATTGTTACTACTGGCTATGAGGTAGGGTAATACACAGGGTACATACACAGAGTATGTATGGACATTTATATTTAAATTAGTTATACTGAAATTAAAATACGATTATGCATATAGTATTCTTTATGTCATTCAGAGCTTGAAATATCTTGCGTAATGATGTTATTAGCTAGAAGAAAGGGCTTTCTAGGGACTCAATACTCAGATCCACCCTTTTGTTTTCCAGTATGGTAGTGATCTTGTATAAGTCATATAAACTGAGAGTGGGAACATTAGACTTCTTCAGGCTCTTGGCTTTCAGACAAAGTATTTGTATTTCCCTAAATTAGTAACCCAAGATGAATGATGATGGATAATAGTTTTAGTAAGGAAAAAGTCATGGTATATAAAGCAGGCTATAGTTAGTTCTAAAGGTGGGGCATGAAATATTTTTTAAAAACCAGAAAATTCTCAATGATTATAGCTCTTTATGTCAAAATATTCAGGGCCGAAATTACTGAAACCCATGAGAGCAGGTGTTCTGAATGATAATCTAAGGTGTAATTAGAGTTTCTGAGGAAAACTATGAGGTGCAGTTGATTAAAAGAGACTATATGGTTAATCATGGAATGATTTATTTAAAAAAATTAAAAATAGACTGACAAGCTAAAAAAACCCTATTTCCCAAATCTCTATTTTGACTAAACATAGAGCTGAAATACAGTGCTACTTTGATTAAAAAAGTCAACAATTTAGTTATGTCTTTAAAATGGTATATAATTATCTCACTTTTTATGATATTATACCTCATTATTTATATAATATGTAAGTTGTTTCCAAGGTTCACAAAACCATGCTGAGCAGACAGATTATAGGGATAAGTGGCAGGACAGTGCTTTAAATTCCACTTGGATTAAAGGACTTTAAAAATGTAGAGCGATATTTGTAACCACTTTGAGTATTCATATTTAAACCACTGTAATCTCTATGTGTCTATCAATAACGTCTTAGTCGCCTCTTTGATTTTTTCAATTGGATCCCAATGAAATTAAGAGACTTTCCCAAAGGGCTAAATTCATGGAGAAAACAATTTGATCAGCGATCAGTAATTTGGAATAATCTGTAAGAGAGGAACAGACAAAGTACCGTGGGGTTCAGGAGGAGACATCACATTCAGTAGTAGGAATGCAAAAAAACATTACGAAGAGAGTGATGGGCTTTAGAATTTTCAGTGGTTGACATGGAAATCAAGAGGAATGATGAGGGGGCAATATTCTACTGTCAACAATGACATTGTGGCAGAATATATGGAATACCTTCGAGCAAGATTTCTCAGCCACAGCTGTATTGGCATTTGCTGGCGAATTATTCCTTGTTGTCAGGGACTACCTTGTGCATTATAGAATGTTTAGCAGAATCCCTGAGCTCTACCGACAATATGCCAGCAATATACCACCCCCTGCCACACACACATGCACACTCTTGAGCAGTGATAACTGAAACTATTTCAAGATTTTGCCAAATGCCCTTTGCTGGGGGTGGGGGGATCAAAATTGTTGCCTTAAACTCTTGAGAACCACTGCATTAAAGCAATAGAGAGCCTTGGAAGACAGATTTGGTCACTGTGTACATATTAGTCCTAAATGCTTGCTAAAAATTAAAAAAAAAAAAAAGGAAGGAAAGGGTGACAAGAAGGAAGAGAGGAAAGAAGATGACAGAATAGGAAAAATATATATACATATGCACACATATATTTCCACCCCCTGAAAACTCTGTCACTAAGGTAAAAGCCATTCAAATTTTTTCTTTAAATATAATTTTAATGGGAAAATTGTGATGCATTCCATCTGAAATTGTGATATTCTAGTAATTTTTACAAATAGAAAAATATATCTGTTTAACTCTATTTATTTTTTTACTTCGGGACATAAAATTCAATCTAAGGAAAGTTTACTGTATCGATATAGGTGGGAGAATGGATGTGATAGTTGGTGTGTGGGTGGTGGTGGGCTATGAGGGAGTCATTTATTGGAAGGTGGTGTAGAGTTAAATGATTCACTATTAGCAGGCAACCTCTGTGAATCATGGTTGTCTTGTACTTAAACCACATTTAAAAATAAAGTAATAGCACAGGAAACCATCTTCAGGGCAAAAAGGTTAAAAATGAGAGTGTTTTGGGACATGCGGAAATAGCACAATGAGCACAAGAGAGTGAAGAAGAGTAAAAGTTGCTGTGTCTTTATCTCACTCACAAAACATGTTCTGAGTTCATTCAAATATGGCGCATAATTCAAATTTGTTCCTTATAATAGTCCCATACCAGAAATTGGTGCATCAAGTAAATTGGAAGAGTCGCTTTCCTTGAGAGTAACATCAGGGTGACACTTCTTACAGTGCATTTTTTTGAAGGTTAAAATATTAAACTGAGAAACAAAAATTATAGGTATCTTTAAGAGCTTTTATGATATAAAATAGTTAACTGAACAAACACAATATGATGTAAGTCTGTATATGTTAGGGCTCATGGGAGACTAAGCTGTGAAAGGAGAAGACATATGATTTAACAAATATTATAGTCAAGTATGTGGAACATAAAAATGAAAAAGACATGGAACCTGTCATTTAAGAAAAATTGCTGTAGACATCAGAGAAGCCTGAAATTAAGTGTGACCAGGAGACCTGCGAAGTCTTCACAGAGAAGGTTGCCATAAATGAGTAAGACTCCAAAAGAAGTGGTGGGGGAAAAGTATATTTTAGGCTGAAGGAAGGCTGAAGTCTAAGAGGACATTGTGGGTTTTTAAAATAGAATGGAATCTGAGGTTTCTGAACATGGCGTAGATGTGAGGTGACATGGACACAAGGCCCTAAGCCAGTTCACAGAACTGCTTGCATGTGCTGTAGACAAGTCAGGTTTTGCTGTATAATAAACCACCCCTCAATTTATATCTCAAAATAGCAAACATCTGTTATTTCTTATGATTTTCCAGGTTGGCTGGATAGTACATCTGGTTTGGGCTGGACCAGCTGATTTCTGCTCTATACTTGTAATGTGACAAGGTAGTGGTTCTAGAATGGCTTTATTCAAATGTCTAGTGGTTGGCAGGCTGGCTATTCTAGAAGAGGAATCAGCAAACTTCTTCTATAAAGGATCAGGTAGTAAATATTTTAGACTTTGCAGGCCAAAAGGCCAACTTGAGACTACTATGTATGTATGTATGTATGTATGTATGTATGTATGTATGTATGTATGTGTGTGTGTGTGTATCAAGAGAAAAGACAGTTTCCATAAATTTTTTTATTGATAAAATTCAAAATATAATAATAAATGAGTGATACTGGTCTTCTAATGAGGAGAATGGAACTTCTTTTGGGGGGAAGAAAAACTACTTAACTGAGATTCAAAGTTAGGTTTTCTTAGTATCCAATCTATGCTAATATTTTTCTGTAAAAATCATTCTTTGCTCCAGCTCTACCAAAATAGATGGTAGGCTGGATTTGGTCTGTGAGCTGAAGTTTGCTGACCTCTGTTCTAGAGGGCCTTGACTCTGTTCCATTCTCTAGAAGGTCTCATCCTCCAGTATGCAAGCATGGGCTTCTTCATAAGAATTGACTCGAGATTCCAAAGATAGCAAGAGAAGACAACCCCCAATATGCAAGCACTTTGCGAAGTCTCACATGTGTCACATATTCTAATGTTCTATTGGTCAAAGCAAGTCATATGGTCAAGTCTAGATTCCAAGGATAGAGCAATAGACTCCACGTCTTGATGAGAGGAGTGACAGAATCATTCGGCAAAGGGATGTACTGTATGGGATGGGAGGAATTGTGACCATTTTTGCAAATCATCTTCCACGCATTGCTAAGAGTTTTAAATTTATTTTGCAAGCAGATGGTCAGTGAAGGTTTTTTGAGTAGAGGACTGCCATATCTAGAACAGAGCTGCAGGAAAATGGTGATGAGGGAGACTAAAGGGAAAAAGACCACCTTGGGAGCTACTACAATTCAAGGGAGAGGGTCTCAAGGATCTGATTAGAAGAGTAACAGAAGAATTGGAAGGAGGGGATGAATGGGAATGTCACTGGAGAGGCTTTATAGTGTAGTAGAAAGATTTTATGAGTTTTGAAGTTGATCAGGCCTGGCTTTGAATACTAACTTGGTCACTTAACTGTGTGAATATAGGAAAATGATTTAATCTCTATTTGTTAAAATAGGCTTTTAAAACGGTGAGATTTAGGGACAATGAGTACAACATGTGTAATATTTTGGAAAAAAAATGTGCCTGTCCTTTTTCATTTTCTAGCACTAAGGGTCTCTCTAGTTAACTCTTACCGTGCATCTCGTGTTTGTGTGTGTGCGTGTCTCTGTGCATGTGTATAGGGTGGGGTGTACCTATAGCACGGATAGAAAGCAAAATAAAGTATTACTCTTCAGCATCTGGCTTCCACAATAAAATTTTCTTGTAACATTGTATTTATAGGAGACAAGCTTTGTGGTTGGGAAGAGTTGAAAATTTCTTTATTTCCCATTTTAGCCAATAAAAAGTCAGGCATGGCTGAATTAGAGTTTTATGTATAGAAGGTCCTATCTGCCCAGGAAGAGAAAAGGAGAGGGGATGTGACTGCTTCAGTTCCAGTGGGTGCAGGAAGAGGGAGAAGATGAGGGGAGGGAAGAGGGCCTGTGGTGCCTCTCTCTTTTCTGGGAGGATGACTGACTCAGGGCTCTCCTTGAAGGGATCAGAGAGGGTAGGTGGTACTCAACCAAAGCAACTCTGTTTAGGTACAAGGAGAACCACAGTTTACATTTTCTGAGCTGTTTTTGATTTCTTTTTTTTTTTAAGTTTATTGGGGTAACATTGGTTAATACGATTATTTAATTTTCTGCTGTACATTATAATTTGACATCTATATATTCTATTGCGTGATTACCACCCAGAGTCCAGTTTCCTTCAGCTACCATATACTGTTTTTGATTTCTATATGCTGTGAACTTGAATCAGAATTCCCCAGAGGCTCCCAAGGGGACAGAGAAAACAGTTGTATAGAGAGCCACTGTGGTCCTGCCACTAGTGCAGTCGCAGTTGTGGCATGGTGACCCACAACAGGTGAATGGCTTAAGCCAGTGGCCAGTGGGAGGAACTGGAAGCATTAGAGGGTCTTCAGCACCAGTGAGAAAAGAGCAGCAGTACAGATGACTGGGCCAGAGTTGTAAGTCACAGAGTTCAGAAGCAGATACAACTGAATTCCCAGAGATAAGACCGGTGCTGGCCCATTGTCACAGGTTCAGAAGAAAGTTCTGTCCAAGGATCCCATCTAGCTCTCTCACCATGAGGAGGCATCATCAAGATGCCATATGGGAGAGGAGCAGAGAGAGAAAGGTGGATTTATGACAGAGTGAACATTTTTATCCCAAAAAGGCTGCACATACCTAAGGGGACATTTTAAATTGCACTGGCTAGGTCGGAATAATATTTAGTTTTCACTTCTGCTACCTTTCTAATAAGGATCATGAGGAAAAGTCAGAGCAGTATTAGAGAACAACAACAAAAACTACATTTTCTTTGCAAAATCAGAATGCAGTGTGAATAAATGTGACCCAGTTTTATAGCTTGATACAGAATAAGCGTTCTAAACTTGGTCACTATTATTATAAGGTATGATAACTGATTAGATTTGGGAGACTGAAAAAAGAAAGAATCACAGAATATGCCAAGATTTTGATGTGAATAATATGGGAGAATGAGGATGGACACATTTATCAAAAATATGGACCTCAGCAAAGTGAGTTCATTTAAGGTATATATGTATATATATATATATGGTTCTGCAAAAACAAGAGGGTTGATGAGTTCTAGAGCATGGAATAGTTAAGAGTAAAGACTACATAAATATAAAGTGCTCCATATTTATAATGTTAAGCAGCAGGAGGTCATGAGGATCAGGGAACAGATTATTTATAGGAACTGGATCATTTTGGTTGAAGGAAGACTAAGGAAAGTCTTCATGTTGAGTTACAGATTCTATTCTTTTATTATAATTCTTGGCTCTAAAAAGTGTCCTGTACATGAATTGATGTTGAAATTTTTGAAGTGAGCAAATGCTACAAATCTCGTATAGCTATAGTTTGAGACTGATGAAATAGTAAATGCTCAAATAAAATTTTGAAGGTTAGTATTTTTAATTACAGAAACAAACTAGTTTACTCATCCTCTTTTGATTCTTCTGTTTAAAGGAGGAGCAGTTTGGGGCAGAGGCAGGAGAATTGGAAGGGATAACATGGTCTCTTCTCACTCTGTTTTGCTTCTTTTCTCCATCACGTAATCTCCCAGCATTATTATTTCTTAACACTTCTAGTGAAAGAAAATAGCCTTCTGGAAGTGTGAGTTTCAGAAAGTCTAAATTTATAAAGGTCTGGGTCACTGGAACTCTGTTTGATGGGCATCTGCTCAAGTGGGTCTTTATAAGACTATTAAAGTATAAAAGAGAACTTCTAACAGGAGGTGGGAGGGAATGAACAAATGTTACCTATTATTGGCAGACCAAGTGGTTTTCCTGGAAGTATAAGTGTGCGTGTGTGTGTGTGTGTGTGCGTGTGTGTGTGTGTGTGTGTGTGTGTGTGTGTGTGTGTGTGTGGAGGGGGCAGGTAGACACAAGACAGGTCCTTGTTACTAAACTTCCAAGCATCAGCATTCTACTTCTTTCTCCCGTAAAATGTATGATAAAAGTTCACTCTCCTCCATGGCTTTGAGAATTTGCTAGGCAATAGGAGATGGGAAAAGGAGAATATTGTATTGAGGAATCTCAAAAGTAACAGAAGATCTAGTGGTTAAAAGCGGAATTTAGTCAGTGGAAGGGACCAAGTGGGAGAAGGGGAGTTGGGGATGGAAGGATTAATGCAATTTAGAAAATGAATTAAGGAAAAACTAGGATGGACAAAATATAGATTTTTAAAAATGTGAATTAAAAAAAATTATTTGCTATAGTAGAGTACAATAAATATAAATAAGTAAATAAGTAAAAACCTTTTATTAGGCAACTGTAAGTTTAGTATAATGTTTGTTAATGTGATAAAAGTACACTAATTCAGGAAGGCAAGCATATCCCTTAATTCTAAGAGGCCTTTTCCCCTCCCGCCATTTTTAAACTGGCCATGCTGAAGTGAAAACCCTAAAACAGAATAGTTAACAAGTCATAAAATGGTTTACTAAACAGAACTTCTGTCAGGTAAATATTTGCTCTTCAAATGCAGTGAAATAATCATGTTACCAGTGCTCCAGGTGAAAACTTGCCTCCAAGTCTTAAAGAGAAGGTAATGCTAGTACCTTTAGATCACTTGCTAGCATCTCTGTTTTTGGTTCATCATTTTCCTGTTAGGTTGAATAATTAATTTAATGTTGATCAGTCTCCCTCCCTCCCCTCCTCCCTCTCTCCCTCCCTCCCTCCTTTCCTCTTTTCCTTCCTCTCATTAACAACAAACCTACGGTATAACCAGGCAGCTGAACATTATTGATTGTCACATTCTGTTAGATAAAGAACATACATGTGAAAGACTCAGAAGATAGCAAATTTTTGTTGAACAACATACTTCCTACATACTTTTCAACCTCCTTCAATCCAGCTTCCAACCCCCATCATTCTTGAAATAGCTTCAGCTAAGGTCATCAGTCATTCTAGGGCCCTAGATTTGAAGGATATTGTTCAGCCTCCAATTTATATGACTTCTCAGCCAATTTCACAACAGTGAATCAATGTTCTTGAAACAATCTTCTCTCTTGTCTTCTGGGACAAAGCCATCCTCCTGGGGTTTTATGCCCTCCTCCTTTTTTCAGGCTCCTTTTGCTGGCTCATTTTACTCTTCTGTCTTTAAATATTGAGTTTCTTAAGGCTTGTTTCTAGATTCCTGTCTCTTCTCATCCTATACTCTTTCCCATTATTGCAGTTATCTTCCATGTGTCAATGAGTCTCAAATTTGTATATCCAGTTTGAATGAGTCTCTTCAGAATCTCAGACACATATATCTGGCCTACTTGATATCTTCACATGGAGGTCTCACAAGTACCCCAAATATAACATGTCTAAACCTCAACTTACCATTTTATCTGCAACTTCCTTCAGTGTTCCCTACCAAATACAGTATTACCACCATTCCTGGATGTTCAAAAGCTAGAAATATAGACATCGTTCTTGACTAAATCTAATCCTTTTTAATGTCACTTTGGTCAAAACTATCAACTCTTGCTTGGACTAATGAAGTTGCCTCCTAAATGATCTCCCAAACATTCATTTTCAGCCCTCTGTAATCTGTTTTCACTGCCACTCATGTAATCTCTTAAAACTGTAAATTTTATCACATCAATATCCTGCTCAAAACCTTTGAATGACTTCCCATTGTCATTAAGCTAAAAACACAAATCCTCACCTCCCAACACTCTCTGGCCACCTTCCTAACTTTCCTATGACTCACGTATTGACCTTTTTCATTTCTTTGAATGTTTCTTGTTTTCTTCTCTTCTAACATGTCTGTGTATATCTATCACTCTGCCTGGAGTGAGTGCTTCCTCCTTTCATTCCTTTGACATTCATTAAACTAATTTCTACTCATCTATCAGATTTTATCTCTGTTGTCATGGTCTCACAGAAACTTCCTGTTGCGTGCAATGTTATATGCTCTCATAAATCCCTGTTCTGTATCTATGTAGAATTTACTGGAGCTTGCAGCTCTCTGTGGAATTATTTGCTTATTATATATCTTCATCACTAGATTGCAAGCTCTATGGGGGGCAGAGACCATTTCCCTTCTGCTCGTCATTATGCTAATCGCAGTACCTGACACATAATTGACACTCAATAGTTACTTGCTGAATCAATGGAGCGGCTATTTTCTATTTTGTTTTCTGACTCATGCAAAAGAAAAAAAGTTAATTTTATACCACAAGTCATAATATACATACAAATTTGTAAAACATACGTTTGTTAGAGAATGCACCAAAATAACTTTACCCGATGAAGCAAAAAGACATTAAACCTAGATAGCATTCAGCCTAGAATTTCATCAGAGATAAAAGTACATTTTTCTGGGGTCTTTGGGGGAACCGTTAATTTTAACTATTCTTGTTCCTTTGCTGTATCTCATAAGATCAATGAGTACTGGAGAAGGGCAGTGATTACAGTGTGCATAATGATGAGCTTGGGCAAAGTGGGCAGTATTCAGTTCATAGCTCCACTGACCATCACAGAAAGGAAATGGCAGACCCCACATTTTGGCCATGAGATACTCCCATGCAGAACTGTCAACAGTAGGCTTTGAAAAGGAATGTGCTGGTGCATGCAGTTAGTGAGGAGTTGAATTGTTGCCACTAGGGGAAAAGAGCAGGTGGCAATTTAAAAAGCACTTTACAAATATTCCTTCATCCAATCTGAAGTGAAACATTTAAAGTGTCCAAACTCCAGTCTGTGGATCGTATGGCTGAAAAAGTCAAAGACTAAGTGTCAGAATCTGCAGGTGTTTCCTCTTAGATTTTTGCCTTCAGGAAGAAACCAAAAGTAAGTAAAAAATTATGGTCCTTCTACTGGCACCAGAAAAACACATCGAAACATATATTTTTAGATTGCTGCATGTTAGGTAAAGCTATAAAGGATGAAGTTAGGAGTGAAGAGAACTATCCTTTCTGCATTTCCTGATTATTTCAATAGCTATCACCAGTGTGGATTTAATATTCAGAATTCTAATTCCTGTAACAGAAATTCAGTAAAGAGAGAATAGACACCAGTATTTCAAATATCCTTGGTGTAGCAGTCTTGAAATTTTGTCTGTTTTCTTTTTCATGGTAAGGGATCTGTTTGTGTTCTGTTTATTTTGTTTTAGTCATGCCATGAGGAAACGAGGTATATAAGTTAATTATTTTAATCCCAATAAAACAATAATAAACTATACATAATACCCGCCCCAACTGGTCAATTTATTTAAACAGTATGTAAACTAGAGTTTTGTTTTTTTTTTTGGTGATTTATAAACAAAGGGCTTAAACGTTCCTCATGGAAATGGATTACTCTAAAATGCTATCCAAGAGAAAATCTGAAATTGAATAAGATACAAAAATCTCCTTCTATCCCAGAAATCTTGTCCACATTACTGTAATTTCAAAAGATTTAAAACAGTTGTTGAGACCCACAAGAAACTATGCTAAGTTGTTATGGCATTCCATTTTTACCCCTCAGGGAGAATTTTCTTCATGAGCCTAAGATCTGGTATAAAATTTCATACAATTTTTTGAGAACCTCTTCTCTGGGGAACATGGGCTTTCAAATTAGCATCATGTATGTATCACAAAGAACTCACATTTACTTTTCCAGGTGTAAAATTAATAAATCAAATAAGCAAGCAAGCAAAGCAAAAATCTCTTCACCTATATATTTTCTATTGAGTTAAATAGGGTCCTTCTAAAATTCATGTCTTCTGGAACCTAAGAATGTGACCTCGTTTGGAAAAAGGGTCTTCACAGATGTAATTAGTTAGGTTGAGATGAGGTCATACTGGATGTTATGCACTGAATGTTGAGGTCCCCCACCCCCAAACATCTAAATGTTGAAATCTGATCCCCAGTGCGATAGTATTTGAAGGTGGGGCCCTTGGCAGGCAATTAGGTCACGAAGGCAGAGCCCTGCTGAATGGGATCGGTGCCCTTTTAAGAGGCCAGAGAGCTAGCTCATTCTCATTTCACCTTGAAAGGACGCAAAGAGAAGTTGGCAGTCTGCAACCTAGTCTGGGTCTCACCAGAATCCAGCTCTGCTGGCACCTCATCTTAGGCTTCTAGTCTCCAGAACTGAGAAATAAATTTCTGTTGTTTAAGCTCCCCAGTTTTTGGCATTTTGTTATAATATCCTGAACTGGATGCTGGATTAGGGCAGACCCTAAATCCAGTGACTGGTGTTTTTACAAGAAAAAGGAGAGGAAGATTCAGACACAGAAACACAGAGGGGAGAAGGCCCTGTGAAGACAAAAGTAGAGATTGGAGTGCCTCACCTACACGCTAAGGAATGCCAATCATTGCCAGGAACCTCCAGAAGCTAGAGAGGCAAAGAAAGATTCTTCCCTTCAGAGGGTCCTTGGCCTTGTCAACACCTTGATTTTAGAATTCAAGTCTCCAGAACTGTGAGAAAGCTAATGTCTATTGTTTTAAGCCACCTAGATCGTAGTAATTTGTTATTGCCAGCCCTGGGAAACTAATAAAATTTCTAAAGCTCTTTTTCTATCTTCTCCACTTCACAGTTAAATTTATTGAAAGAATTCCTTACAATGGCTGTTTCCACTTCATGGTATGACATTCACTCCTCCGCCACTGCCATTTGGGGTCTACCCTCATCATTCCACAGAAATTACTTTCACCAAGTTTACTAGTAGCCCCTTGTTGCTGTATTTACTGGGTACTTCTCAGCCTTTGCATTATTTCTTCCTCGTCAGCATTGAGTTCTCTTCATCACTTCCCTGAACTCTGTAACGGCATCCACAAAATTTTCTTCCTACTTTAATGGCCACTCTGTCTCAGTGATCGTTTAAGCTCTTCTTATAATTGTTCCTGAAATGTTGGTATTTGTCAGGGTTCTGCCATGGATCCTCTTTTCCCTGTAAGTACTCTGGGTGGTTTCATTCACATGCATCTATTTGCTAATGTTTACTAATCTGTCGTCAGACCAGATCTTCTGAGCTTCAGATTGTTATAGCTCCATAATTTAAGTGGGACATTTCAAGTTAAGTGCATCGTGGGTTTTCCCAAACTCAGTGTGTTCAAACCTGAAATCACAGTTTCTCTCTCAAACCTGCTTATCCCTTTTTGTCTGTGCTCCAAATCATGGTACCTCCTTTCTCCCAGTCATTAAAGTCAAAAACTTGGGAGACATCCTTGATTCTCTCTATCTCTCATAACCTGAACCCTGTATCTCTTTTCATTTCGCAGACGAAGCTCTAGGCCTATCTGCTGACATCTCTCCCCTGACTTTCTGCAAGAGTATACTAGCTGGTCCTTTCTCAAGTGCCCTGCAGTAATCTCTGCGAAACATAAATTTGCTTGTATGACCCTCTTAAAAGCCTGCAATGTCTTTCCAAACCCTGCAGGATAAAGTCCAGAATGGCTGTCAAGGTTCACATGACATGTCCCTCTGTGCTCAGGCCAAACAAAAACCTTCCCCTCAGTCTTTCAAATGTGCCAAGGGCTCTTTGCTGGTGTATGACATGTCACTCCTGGAAGCTTCTTTCACCCCCAGGGCACTTGTCCCACTGTCTTGTAATTCTCTGCTTTCTTCAATGGTCCTCTGAATTGTGAGGAGCTCATCTATCTATTTGGTATGTGTTTCTGGTGTCAGCTACAGTGTCCAGAGTAGAGAGATGTAATAAATATTGGCTGAATGAATTACCCAGTAAAATTATCCATAAAAAGAAAACCAAGGTTCATAATTATTTACCCATTTGGCCAAACAAATGCAAGCCAGATTCAGATTTTTTCTAGTGCCATTTCCATTCTAATTTATTGCCTTAAAAAAAAAAGAGAGAGAGAGAGAAACAGCTTGCATTATGTAAAATTAAATCATAATTGTTAGAAAATATCACTTTTAAATTACAACACACAAAATTGTGAGCCAATGATAAAAACTAGGAAAGGCTTAGTTATAAATGCTATACCCAGTTACCAATTTAAAATAAGTTCTTCTAACCACTGCCTCATTTCCTTTGACTTTTCATGGGTTATTATAGCCACTTTCGTAGCTTTGAACTTTTCTCCTTTAGCTTGTATTCGGCTGCTGGTTAGTCCACAGGTGTCAAATGCCACATTCTTCTCTTTGCTCACTCTGAGCACTAGTAGATGCCCTCAAGATGCCTCCTGCACGTTTTTAGCTTAATCCACCCATTTGTAAAACTCTGACTTGCTCTGAACTCTTGCTCACCTTGCCTGCCTCTGAGCTGCCTTTGAAGGGGCATGCGTGTCATGGTTCCAGATCTGCCCAGCTGTTCCTAATTCTTTCATTCCTAAAGCACGCTTCTTCAGAGCTGTTCTTGTTTCTCAAAGGGTAGGCTGTCTGGGGAGAAGTGGGGGCGCATACAAGCTCCACTCTGCCCACGAGCCTTCTTCTTAGAAAATTGCTGATCTAGTAGGTGATGCGAATTAATTCTTTGTTTGACCTTTTGTTTCATTTTGTTTCACTTCATCAAAAATAATTTTTATGTCCATTAAAGAAAAATATGGCAATAGAGAATTAGAAAAAAATTTCACAGTACATGTAATTTCACCAATCACCAGTGTCATTCAGATTTTGATATATTTCCTTTTAGTCTTTTTATCTGTGAATAAATCTTTAATTTTCATATAGTTTTTCTTCTATTGTGCATATAATTTTATTTTTTTAAATTTTCACTTGACATGGCTGTAGTCTATTTTGCATAATGTCTCATTGAGTGCATATGCCAGAAAATGATTATTCTCCTTGGGTTACACTTTTAAGTTGTTTCCATTGTCACTGTGAAAAATAACGGAATGAATCTGATTTAAGCATATAGAAGGGGAAAAAAAACAATAACCTGAGAAGAACCTCTTTATGCCTAACACCTTGTCTCTGTTTAAAATGTTTTCCTTAAGATTTATATCCAGATGTGAAATTACTGTGTAAAAGGGACGGCATATTTCCAAAGATCATATTTCATTTGCTCAAATTACTTTTCAAACATGTATCAATTTATATTGCAACTGAGTATATATGAGAGTGGCCATTTCATTCACCCTTGACAGACTGTGGTTATACATTTTTTCCTCACTAATTTCATAGATCAATGATGGAACTATTGTTTCAATTCCTAAGGAACTGAACATTTTCACAAACATTAGTTTATATTAATTATATTTCTTCTGTAAATTTCTTTTTATTTTCTTTGATCATTAATGTATTTTAGACTCTATTTATCTTTCACATAGCTCTTAATTAATAACAAAATTAACTCATATTTGCTGCATTGCATATATGTTTCCCCTTTGGTTGGTTGTTTTGAATGTTTACCTCTAGATTTAAAATTTTTTATGTAATCAAATCCATTTGTCTTTTTAATTTATAACTTTATTGAAGTTTAAAAGTACTTCTCACCCGCATTTGCTCCCCATTTCACCCAAACATCTAATAATATTTACTTCCATATTATCTTCTAAGGTTTTATGTTTTAATATTTTTTACATATAACTCTTAATTCATATGTGATTTTATTTTAGTGTATGGAGTAAAGTGAGAATCTGTATTTTTTTTCTAAATATGTTTTTCTAAATTATTAACCAAATTGTCCCCAGACGATATCTGGAACATTCTTTTTCTTAACCATTGTTTTGTGATTCTTTGTTTACCATGTTTTCGATTCTTAAATATATTTGGGTTTATTGTTGGAAAAGGTACTATGATTCATTGACCAGTGGCCATTTTTATGCTAGTAGTCAGTCTTTAATCCATTTAAACTTTGTAATATGTTTAAAATTTTTGGTAAAGTTTGTACTATTTTACAAAGTTCATGAAAAGCTCCTGTTTGGTTTGCAATAGAATTAAATCTATGTATTGGGAATGGGGAAGTTGTCATGTTTAAAATATTTTGTCTTTCCTTTCAGAGCATAAAAAATATTATAGGTTCATTTTTATTAATGTTATACCTGGATTTTTACTACATATTTTTGTGGATATTGTAAATGTAGCCTTTTTGCCATTATATTTTAAATAGTTATATCAGTTCTTTACAAAGATCATAAAATTTTATGTATTTATTTTGAATTGGCTCCACTTCACAAAATTAATTTAAAAAGTTTTTCCCATTGATTCTCTGTTGAGATATATATTAATTTCACCTGAAAAAATAATAATTTTTTCTCCATACTAGTATTTTTATTTTTCTTTTCTTTGCACCTGATAGCATTTTCCAGACCTTTCATATTAAAAAAAATGGCAATAGTATTTAGCATTGCTTTGTTTCTATAATTTAATTGCATGATCATTTACAAATAAGATAAAACTACTTGTAGAACTAGTTGAGTGCTCCACCTTAGGCAGTTTTCTAACCCAAATTCACCGATCTCAAATTCCACAACACCAGTCCCTTCAAGGTTCCTCCTATCTTTCTGGTCACTCCTTTGCCAGCTCCTTCCTGGCTCCAGAACCTTGAAGCAAATAGAGTTCCTAAGGGCTCACTCTCGGGCCTTTTCTCTTAAGAGTTAGTTTGTGCAGCTATCTCATATTTCCTTATCATCCACTAGATTGCTAGTGATATTAAAAAGTCTTCCAACGCATTTATTAGTCATTTAAAATTTTTGCATTTATGTTTTAATACAGTTCAGTTTTTTTATTTCTATTCTTATTATTTATTGATTATCTAGAGCTCTTTGTATATTAAAAGAAAAAATTAACTTTTCAAAAAATTGTCATCATTATGTATGTAACTAAATTATTTCTAGTATCTAAGATCCTTGTTAAATTTGCTATTTCTCATTTAGCTATCTACCATCAACAAGATATTTGTTTCAAGGACAGAAAGCTCATTTGGGACAATGAGATTTACATTTTATTCTGGTAATACTATCACTGTAATGTTTTTCTAAAAGGCCAGGATGTATGCAAATGGAATCATTAGAGTTTAATAATGAAGCCATCAGTGTAGTTCTCTTATTGCTTACTTCTATATAGCATTATAACTTATTTGAAGAGAATATTAAGCTTGGAAATGAAAACGTAGACTATGGAATTCTTAACAACAGCTTCATTCTTTGGAATTGCGAGGTTTAGAAAATCATATTCAGTGAATGATTATAAAAATTACATTTTAGTTTTTATATTTTGTTTCTACTTATCTTTGAAAATTATCTCTCCTTGGTGGCATTCATCCATTGTTAGAAAGATAACCAAGAAAATAATCCTATAAAATGAACAGGTTACATCAAGATAATATTGAACATACTAGCCTCCCTACCATCCCATTCTTTTTTCAGGAGTGTGTAATGAGCACAAAGTGTGTAGAATGTGACTTGGTCTCTTTTTATCTTTGAGTTTTTTTCATAGAGGCAATTTTAGTGACTATAACATCTTTTAGTGTCTTTGAATTGTAGTAAAGCCCAATGTTAAGTTGCAAGAATCTGAAGAACAAGATATATGAAATTTAGGCTTCAGTTGCAAATTTACATTATCTATTTCTTAAAAGGAACCATTTATACATTCTGCTATCAATTTCCTACCTCAAATATTGGTGTCACTCACATCTGTAGATCTCTAGAAAATATTAAGGCCATTCAAATGTAAACTTTATTAGTCATTATTTTAAAATTTAGTTTATAGGGATAATTTTGGAATCTGTACCATAAAAATTAAGCACTTTAGAAAAAGTGAGTTATATAAATTCAAGGCATAACTATTCCCCAATCATCCCATTTGCCAGTAAAATTATCCCAAGGAACCAGAAGTAAAATTTTTATGCTTAGATTAGATCCAAAGTTCCATTTGATTCTTTCTGGAATGTCTGGTGGCAGGGGATCACTTGAGCATCTTTGGAAGGTCAACTTTTCCTTTGTATCCTGCCCTCTTCCCAATTTTATAAAGTCCTATGAGCAAAAGATAATAATAATACAAACAGTAGATAATTATATTCTATTTTTTTAATTTCATGTCCTTTGGAAAAAATAAGAAAATGATGAGAGGCATGTATGTTCTCTGTGAGGCTAAGAGTATGTATTCTGGAGCACTCTTATTGGCCCACAAATCCCTCATTGTTAAAGTTAAATATTCTTTTTAAGAAAGTCCCTGGTTACTTAGTTCAGGCTGGAGTATTCAGCAGGATTTTACCATAATTATAAATTAACTTTTTAAATCTGATTAAGTGAGAAGATGGAAGTAGATAATCTCTCACATTGGGTTAGATCTGAAGGATCATTAGAGAATGTTTTCTTGCGTTATTTTTTATTTGTTTATTTTTTACAATTTAAAGGTAAATGTGCCAGTTCAAGACGTAGGTCCATTTCACTGTGAGGCATGGTGCCAAGCACTGTAGGGAATCCCAAGATGAACACTAAGAATTTGTTACATTCTACTGCATTTGCAGTTCACCACACACTTCAATATTTATAATTCATTTTGACCTTTCAACCACCCTGGTCAGTTCCCCTGACAGGTATCATTATGATCCTTTTTAGACACAGAGGAAGAAACAGTACCAAAGACAGTAGTTACCTTGCCGAAGGTGAAATAGCTAGTTTGAAATAGCTAGTTTGACAGTGAATTAATAATGCTCGTTGTAAAGGGTTTCTAAGGGAACACTGACAAAAGAAAGGCCCATTCCTGCTGGAGAAAATAAAGATGCCAGTGCCGGCTTGGGGAAATAAGATGGGCCTTGAAATGGTTTAAATGACAAAGGTTTGGTACTTTAGACAGGGGAAACGGTGTGAAATAAAAGCAAGGATTTGTGAAAATTAGGATGCTGGATAGTGGAGGGTCTTGCTGCAGATTTGTTAGAGGATGAGGAGCCACAAAGTATTTTTGAGATAGCTTCTCATTCATGCAATGAGACTCAGTCTGCCGGGGTTCAAATCTCAATTCTATCACTTATAAATTGTTTAATCTTGGGCTTTATCTAAACTTTAGTTTCCTCAATAGCAAAATGAGTGCAAGAGTCACTACTTTGAAGGGCAGTTGTGAAGATTTAAATGGGTAAAGTGCATATACCTGGAACATAGCAACTGCAAACAATCATTAGTCATAGATATGACATGAACAGAGGTTCATGGGAAGATTATTATGGTATCGACTGACAATAAGCAGGGATGGGGCAGAGGGGAGTGGAATACCTGTAGGAGGGAGTCAAGATGAAGTTCAGACAGTAAGTTGGAGTCTATAGCATAGGTCCAAGAGAGGTGCAGTGAGGGCGTGACTTGGGATACCATCACTGGGAATATCAGGTGTCAAGCATTTTAAAACCTTCTACAGGTGAGAAATAAAATGTGAAATGTGTGATTTTTAATTGTACAAAAATTGAAAGTCTTCCCTGTTGCCTGGCTAGGTTTAAGAAGTTTGATGACCAAATTTATAATGGCTGTTCCAGTCCATATAATTCTATAAATACACCAGATAATTCTAGCCTTCACACCTTTCAAACAGCAACAAAGATAAAATAAACTAGTGGAAAGGCCAATCTCTCCTTTTCCTTAATGATTTTTTGCAAACAAATGAAAGACAATAAATTGCCTCAAATATCCTTCTTTTTCAATCCCAGTCTCTAAGACTGATTCGGGTGTTCCCAGCCAACTCAAGGATATAAGACCACAAATGTGGACCATAAAATGCTTTTGCAGCTCTGAGGATATTCTCTGAATTTCTTTGTTCCCATCAGAGCTTTGGGCATTGGAGAATATGTCTTGTTGGTCCCAAGACTAATTTTTGTTTGTTTGTTTGTTTCATAGGTCAATAACCAAAACTTCTAGTCACATGCACGTGCACGCACACACACACACACACACACTTTCTCTCTTTCTTTCTCTCTCTCTCTCTAATGAGGTAGTCAAAGACTACCCAAAAGGCATTTGATTTCTGGCCCAAGAACTCAGTGCAGACCTGAGATCTGTCTTAGCAAACTGTCATTACCTACAAGAATAGTGAGTTGGCTTCCTTCCATAGGCTTCTGGTTTATATGTTCGGTTCTGCCCAGAAGACTGAGATCTAATGCTATGCTGTTCAGTGTAAGAGTCATGAGCCACATGTGGCTACTGAACACTTGAAATGTGGCTAGAATTGAAATGTGATATAAGTGTAAATTACACACCGAATTTCAGAGGCTTAGGATAAAAAAGATAAAGAATAAATATCTCAATATTATTATATTAATTGCATTTTGAAATGGTAACATTATAAAATTAATTTCACTGACTTCTTTTTTACTTTTTCTAATGTGGCTACTTGACAACTTAAAATTACATATGTAGCTCACATTGTATTTCTATTGGAAAGTGCCACTCTAGAGGTGGTACCATTTATCTCCCCTATTGTTTAGCTAAATTCAGAGCATTTAGTAATTCTTGATTATTTTGTTGAAAACCTTTTGGTTGGACATAGAACTTTTGTTATAGGAGCTGACTTTTTAAATCTCTATTTATATTTGTCTTGCAATTTGTGATCGTCTTATAAGTCCGTTGCTAGTGCATGATGACTTCTATTTTGTCTTAATAAAAGTGGAAGGGACCAAATTAGGTAGAGGATGAATAAATAGAGACATACAGAAAAAAAAGGAAGGAAAGAAAAATGCATTATTTGGGGAAATTTTTACTCAAAACATCTCTGCAGGATGTATGTTGCTTTCTCCATTTTTATAGAGGATTAACAGTGCCTCAGAGAGTTTAAGTTACTTTCCCAAAGTTATAAAGTTCTTACCTGTCAGGGGATTCAAAAGGTCTAACAAACTCCAAAACACAAACTATTTCTCTATATCATTATGCCCTCCTTCATTGACAACTTTTGAGAAAATTAAATAGTAATTGATTTTGTAGATTTTTTTTATTAATCACAAATGTCCTTATTTAAGCTTGTGTTGTGTTTGCCAAATTATTTTAATATTGATTTGAATATGTAGAATTAACTATTCATGGGAGTTTTTATTTATGAGAGGTAACTATTCATGTACCCTCTTCTTTCTCCTCTGAGTGTGTAACCTTAAATAGCCACTTATGCAACATGGGGTTAAGGACAAAATCTCACAGGGCTGTTGAGAAGCTAAGAGAAGGCTATGCAGGAGAAAATGCTCTGTGGAACATAAACTTGCCAGAGTCAACCTCCCCAAATCCTCTTTCCACCCCTGGAATGGACATACGATAATGATTTCACCTTGTTCTGCTATATATATTTCCAGACACTTTGGGCCATTTTTCCTCTCTAAAAATGGAATACTATATGAAAAAGCTAGAAATTATAAGGACCTTATGGGTCCCCTCCATGATCCCTCTCTTAATACAGAACTGTTTTTCAGAAACCACAGGCAAGTCTCAAAGTTTCCTTCCAATAATATATTGTAGCCCCATAGATCTTTTCACTCAAGAAGTTTTTTTTTTTCTTCTCTACTAACCTAAAGTTTCCTCATTAATTACTTTGGATGTGAAAGAGAAAGACATTGGAAGATTAGTGTCACCCCATAACTTTTTCTTCTCAGACTAAGTTATCCTATAGCCTTTAACTGTCTTCTTTTCTTCATATTCACTGCTATCTCCTGAAACTCATTTACATGAATTTTCACTCAACTGGTTCTTATTATGTAGAAATCCTGATTATAGATAGAGTGATGCATTGCTATCATTATTTTGGAAAAATTTCCTCTAAAGTCAATATTTGTTTTCTTGCTTAGGCTAGATCCTAGGAGAGCGATCAAAGGATTTCAGGGATAATAATTAATGGTTTGTTGCTTGCTGCTGTTGACTTTGATAGTTTCCCATTTTAACAATTGAGACTAAAAGTCAGATAAGGGATAGTGGAAAAAGAAGATTGGCAGAAAAGGTGCCGCTGTTTGTGCATCGGAACTTGACATGGAGTCCCTGCAGTGTCTGGGTATGGTGGAGCTAAACTGAAGCACAATGTCGCATCAGGTCCCTTAGGCTGTGAGAGCTTCACCCACGCAGATTTCCTCTCAGTACAGGTGTTGGAGGCATTGCCAAGGTGAATGTGTTAATAGTTAAAAAGAACAAAATGTAGAGAAAAATGAGAGCGACTCCTCAATATTTATCTTATTGATCTACTATCAAAACACTTTTTCTGTTCTTTAATCTTTACGCGTTTAGAGCTTTTAGCGCACAAGGGAGGAATGTTCTCACCAAGGGACACAGCAACGTTTCCGTTGAACTGGAAGTCAAGAACGTCAGCTGACTGCTTAGGGCGCCTCATGCCACTAAAACAGTGTGAAGAAATGGATATTTTTTGGCTAGGAGATTGATCCTGATTATCAAGGGGAAATTGAGTTGGTGTAATACAGTGGCACCAAGGATGAACATGCTTAGAACCTGGAAGATTCTCTGAATGTGCCACTCGGTTTCCCATGTTCTGTGGTAAAACAATATAGCCACAACTGCTAATGACATAGACCCTTCAAAAATAAAAATGTGGGTTACCACATCAGGCAAAGAACCAGGAGTAGTTAAAGTACTTGATGAGGTCAGAGAGAATTTAGAATAGTAATGGAAGAAGGATGTTATAAATACCAACTACAGCCATGTGAGTGGTTTCACAAACGTGGGTCATAGAAGTCTTGTGTATTTTTAATTTTCTTTGATATGAACATATTCATGTATATTAACCAACTTTTTCCTCTGCTCAATTCTCATATAATTTAAGGTATGCATTTAGATTCTTAGCAATGATTAACCCTGTATCTCAGTATTAAACTACAGGATATCAGTGGGGAGTATGAATCATCTTGAAAGGCAAATATCACCCAGAGATGCATAAAATGATATGGGACTTTGTGTTTCATCTTTTGTGGAGGTCAGCATGTCTTCAATTGAATAAAGGATAATTGCAATATATTAGGTGGAAAGATGTTTTTGTCTTTATTTAGAAATTAAATATGGGTAAAGGAATGTTTATGTTGAGTTGACCCAACCACCAACATTTCTTAGTCTGGTAACTGTATTTTTAAGAATGTGCTTCCCTGTATGGTTATACATAGAGTTTGACAAAAAGAAGTACTACTAGGGGCTTTGGAAGTTGGAAATAATGTAGAAGCATTATTTTTGAGAGGACGTGGTGAGAGAATATTGGGCAGATGTGGTAGCTCTATAGACCTTTCGGGGAGCCTGACTTTACAGCTGTGACTGCCAGATATGGTAGCATCCCAGGTCATTCAGGAGCCCCTCCTCCATGCTTATGGCAGCCAGATGTGGTGGCTTCTTGACCTTCTTGGTGACTCTGACTTGGCTACCTGCTCTGGTGCTATGGGCTGAAGTCATGAGTAATTACTTCTCTGATGGTTCTAGCTGCAGCCTTTCAGGTGTTTTCTGCCCAGTTCTTCCCACATTCATAAAACCTCTAATTCTTATATTACTCATATCACTTTATTTTCAACATGTATAATAGCTTTGTTTCTCTAACTGAACCCATACTAAAAATAGTATGTTATCAGTGATCATTGGGCTGTATAACCCATTATTATTTCCCTATTCTAATTCTTTCAACTTTAATTGCCATGAATCTTGGGACCTAATAGTTTATTACAATCATTATGCTTGTAACTTATTGATGTCATATTGTACATAAGTAGACAAATATAATTTTTGATTGATAGAACATTGACTTGGAAATATTTGACACAGGCTGATTAACACTGAACTCTTTATGCATCTGAATGAGTTATAAAAAACTGATAATGGGACATATACCATATTTTATTCATAGTTTGCTTCCAGGTAAAATAATATTCTGTAGGTGGTAGTTATGTTGATGTTGACACCAAAACATCGACATGAATAATGAAATCAATCATTATCTGATGCTTGAGTACGTAGGGTTAAATATTTTGATGCTTTTAATATTTTATTTAGGGTTTTGACATTTTGTAGATAAAATGCAAATATAATTCATTTAGTTTTTAACATTTTGCCTAGAGGTTTGTCATAGAGAGAGCTCTTAGTGTGGAATAGGAAAAACTTTTAACTGCTGTTTGTTTTAATTCCCACACTAATGCAAAAGAAATCTAATTATATAGTCTAAATGCTGAGCCACTGAATTAAGCACTACTTCTGTAATTCAGACAATTTCATCAGATGCTCTTGCTTTTCCTGGACTCATATTAAATCACTTTGGTTTAATGCCAGTTTCATGGATTTCATAGTAAGAGAATGACTAGTTAAAATGTAATTAAACGTGAATTATTTTCCATTGCAGTTTTGTAAGCTAAAGCATATTTAGATGTGAGTTAGTAATAAATCACAAACAAATATGTTTTCAAACACAAACCTCTCCCAGATCAACCAAGTAAATATTGGCTTTGCTTAAGTATGTCTATTTCAGCTTCAAGTGACTACATATCTAATTGAACCTGCTTAATGAAAATAATTTAGTATTTCACAAAATATAGATCCTGAGATTCCCATAAATCAAATTACACTAATTTTTAGATTTGTTTAAAAAATATATGGACAAAGCCTCAGTGACAAACATTTTAAACTACACTGGAAGAATAATTTGACAATGAATTGATCTGTTTGAGGGCTCTTTGAACTTTTTAAAAGCAATTCATATTATTCTCTAAATTACTGTGATTTCTGGAACTGTGCTCACATATATTCTATAAAAATAGATTTTTACAGAAAAACTTCTGTTGCAGTTATTCTGAATATTCTAGTTAAAGAATTACCATATGTCAAATATGATAATTCTTGTAATCATAGAATCTCAGATTGGAGTGGCTCTTAACATTCATCTATTGAATGAAATATATATACATATATTTTTTTCAGAGAATCAAAGTTTAATAAACTATACTTGACATAAACTATATCAGGCATTATTTAATTTATGTTGTTGGCAATAGAGTACTTAAGGATATTGCTCTAAGGTCTTGTTGTGATTGCCAGCTACCATACTCTAAAAATGCAAAAGTTTCAGTTAATACACCGTGTAAGTAGTATAAACTAATTCCATCTATAAATCTAAATTATCATTACTTTTAAAATGTTTCAGGGAAATCATAACCCTAGACCTTTGTTGGCAGCAGTAACCTGCCAAATGCTAAATTACCTAAGATATTTTCTGACTTGATAATTTAGTCCTAATGATGCCCATATAAGTATAGTGTTAGAAAACGTCATTGAATATTTAGTAAACATAAAGACAAGCTGAGTAAGTGTATTAAATCACTCTATGCCAAATCTTAGACCAAGAAAATCATCCTTTTTAGTTCCTATTAAACTTTAGGAAAATGTTTTGAAAAAGATATTATCTGACCTTAGGAATAATAACAGTACTACCTTCTTGATTATAAAAGAAATATATGCTCATTAATGCATAAAATTTGGAAAACATGAACAGCCTAAAGTATAAAGGAAAATAAAAGTTTTTTAATCTTATAGTCCATAAGTTATCACTTTTTATTTTTTAAATATTATTTATGTATACAAAGTTATATAAATTAAATTCCAAGGATACATTCAATTTTGTGTATTATATTCTAGCATTTTTCCATTCTTAAATATTTTTAAAGAATATAATTTTTAATTCCTCAATATTAAATTATTTGGATGTATCATAATTAATTTAACCAATTTAAAATAGCTGGAAAATTAAATTATTTATATTTTTATTACTACAAATAATTGAAATCTCTATTTTTGAGAGTATGATAGATTATCTATTTAGATTAATTCTTCAAATGAGGCATTGTTAAGTCAAATAATATGACTATTTTTAAGATTTCAGATTTATATTTCCTAATTGTCTTTACTCAGATTCTCAGAGATTAGCTTCTTCAACTTCTAGTATGATAAGATTGTGTCATGGATGGCTGGTTCTCAGCCTCTTGATATTTCTTGATCATGTCTGCCGGCTCAGCCTTGAACCTGTTTGGGGACATTCTTAAAGCACCCTAGCCTGACCCTCTGGGGCGAGCTTCTATTTGTCTGTGAGGCTCTTCTGACCCTGAATATCTATTTCTGCTTCTTCTCAGTTTGCAATTCTTATTTTGGAAATCACCTCAGATTCTTTTTTCAGGATATTGTCTTGACTAAATTTGATGGACCCTATATCACTATAAGCCCACTTGCCAAGAGATTGGAGTCTAGCTCTTGAATTTCAGACTAATGGTTAAGGGCCTATTACTGATAAGTTCCCAAAAGTAGACAGACTTAACAGTGTCCACTAAGATGATCAAATAATTTATTGTCCAAATAGCAATGCATTTGAAAATGTAGTGGGGGCACTATTAATAATCATGCCAATACAATAGGTATAAACTGGGATTGTCCCAGGCAACGCAGGATGTCTAGTTAGTTACTCCTGGATTCCTTATTTCCACTTATGCCCACCAGTTGGGATATTTTGTGCCACATCTTCATGACTGATTGCCTACATTTGTGGTTGCACTCAAGGTTCTTGATATTAAATTCTCTGCTGTATAAACCTTATTTTAATGTTAGTGGAGAGAAATGCTATTTAATAATATTTATGAATGAATTATTGCAGGGCATGCACATTTTCCATTCCTTTAAGATATTCTAAATTAGGCCATCTATCAAACCAGATGTTTGAGTTCTACATTTCTTGGAATCCAAATTAATTACCATCTGGTATCATTTCCCTTTAGAATATATTGGGGCACATATTAAGAATCAGGTGTTTGAAATTTGTTGCTTTACCAGTTGTTGACATGTTGTAAGGAAGGCTTTTTTTTCCTCACTATGTTATCTTTGTAAGAACAAGAACAAATTCTTCTCTGTCTTAATTTAAGGAGAAGCAGTTATGTCTATTCTGGGCCATTGTTTTGTCTTTATTTTTCAGACATTGAGCCTTGTAACATTTTGTGTTTCTCTTGTTGCTTTGGTTGCTAGTAAACTCAGGGCCATATTTTGCTACATTTAAGCAAATATACAAGGCTTTGTATATATTTCTAATACTTGGCTTTATTATTTTTCCACCCTTATACCTCTTACCTCAAATCCCCACATCTGGTTTGTAATTTTGTTGTATAGTTTTCATTTTGTTATTGTTTTGTTGTTTGCTACCTCAAGCCCTTTGTAGAAGGAGGTGATGCTTAAATATATAGTTGACCCTTAAACGTAACAGGTTAGAGGTACAAACTTCCATCCATTTTTTCCCAAAGGAAACAGTTTTCTCCACCCATGGTTGGGAATCTGCATTTTGGAAACTGCAGTTGGGAATGTGAAAATACTGTTTCAATTCAGAGTTGGTTGAATCTGTGGATGCAAAACTCATGGACAGAAAGGGCCAACTATATTGATTAAAAAAAGTATCCATTATAATTGGACCTATGCATTTCAAACCCATGTTATTCAAGGGTCAGTTGTATTAGTAAGTAAATAATTGACTAGAAAGTGCTAGTTATACAGAGAGATAGTAATATTTATTTAGAAAAAACTTTTTTTTTTTTTAATTTAAAAGTAAGTCCTATCTAGGTAATTGCTGGAAATATTTTCTTTTTTATGTGAGGTCAGTGATATCATCTCTTCCATTCTCTTACCTCTATGTTCTTCTTTTCCACAGGTTCCTTTCCAAGAGTCACCAAATGGTTTCAAGTCTGACTTTTTTTTTAATTGAGGTGATGTTAGTTTATAACATTATATAAATTTCAGATATACAACATTATAATTCAATATCTGTATACACCATAGAGTGCTTACCACCAAAGTCTAGTTTTTATCCATCACCATACATTTGACCCTTTTTGCCCTTTTCCCTCTACCCTTCTCTTCTAATAACCACCAATCTGTCGTCCATGTCTATCAGTTTGTTTTTGTTTTATTAGTTCATTTGTTTATCTCTTTTTTAAAAAATATTACCTCTTGAGTGAAATCATATGATTTTGGTCCTTTTCTGTCTGACTTATTTCACTTATCGTAATACCGTCAAGGTCCATCCATGTTATTGCAAATGGCAAAATTTCAGCTTTTTAAATGGCCCAGTAGTATTCTATTATGGATGGATATCTATCATCTATCTATCTATCTATCTATCTATCTATCTATCTATCTATCTATCATCTATCTATCTATCTATCATCTATCTATCTATCTCACTTCTTTATTAATTCATTATGTGATAAATATTTAGGTTATTTCCATATATTGGCTATTGTAAATGATGCGGCAGTAAACATAGATGTGCAGATATCTTTTCAAATCTTAACTTTCTTACAAAACTAAAATCCTTCCTTAAGGTTTTAAAACTAAAATATCAGTTTACTACCATTCTCTGCTTTCTCTTTCTCTCTATGTTGAAGAAGTACCTGTAATCACTATTACTTTTATTTCACTTCTCTACTCACTGAAGCTGTCCCCTTGAAAGTCAACCCACTTTTCTCAATCAGTGTTCAATGCAAGAGATACATCTCAGTCCTAGACTTAGCTCTCAATTCTTTTTTCTCAGAATATACTGTTCCCATGAAATCTCTGATGCTATATGCTTCTGGCATTTTCTCTCTCTCTCTTTCTGGCCACTCCTTTCTTAGGCCCTTTTCCAGGTTCCTCCAACTCCATCTTTCCTTTAAAAGTTAGTGTTTCTCCTCTTTTCATTCTACCCACATATCCTGAGTAGTCTCATTAATTTCCTAACTTATATCTCTAGCCTGATAACTTTCCTGTTCTCAGTTGCCTATTAGATACAGATGTGTAGATATGGTGCAGGCATGCCGCACTCAGCAGCTTTTCATCTTAGTCCTCTCATGCACATATTCCTTTTATTGTTTTTCTTAGCATCAAGGATGGAACCAAAAGCCTTCTCGTCAACTCCAAAAGCCTAAGTGTCTTCTTTGACTTCTCTCTGTCTCTGCTGCCACTCAAATTATCACCAAGTCCTGGTGATATGCTGCCTAAACTTCTCTCAAATCATCACCATTGCAACCTGATCCCACCATAGGGGCTCTATTCTCTTGCTCACCTTAATGTGTCCTGTGCTTTGCATGGTGCCAGGGACATAACAAGTTCTCAAAATATTTTTTGAATAAATAATTAAATTAATTTCAGACAACCAAGAAACATGAAGAGATAACAGAAGTAGAATATGGACTTAAAAAATATCCTTCATGTTATTAGCACACAATTTGTTTTAATAAGCCAAATGAGTCCAATATTTTTTATACTGAATTGCTTTTTAGAACATCTATATCAAAAATATATACTTAGAAATGTATTTTTAATAACTTCCAGGAGGCTTTTTCTCCACATTTTAAGTAGAAAAATGCTGGACTGTGAGTAATTTAGTCATATGAGCCTTTGGCCAAGATTTAACATATAAACATCTAACATAAGAAAACACTAAAATGAAGAAGCAGCATATAAATTGAAGGTTGCTACAATGAAATTTCTAAATATCTTTGAAAACTACTTGTAAAATTCATGGTGAGAAAGGCTTTTTAACGTATTTTAATTTATAAAAGTAAGTTCAGTTTTAGTTTGGTAATAAAATTCTAAATGTTCAACATATATGTATTCATAATGAGGAAGCAAAGAGTGTGGGTAATTGGGTAGCTCTTTCGAAAATTGAATCCTGGTAATTTATCTGGTAATTAGTAACTGGGTGCTTCACTTTTCCAGGACACTACTTTTAAAGATTTTACTGAAAGCTTCTGCAAAGCAGTATTCACATCTAATATCCAGCCTTTCTGGCCATCAAACACCACAGACCTTTAAGGTATGAGAAAAGGAAAAGACTACTTATGAGGGGCCATATGTGAAAGAGTACAATTGCTTCTTGAGGTTGTGCTCACACTGTCTAGGTCTTACATGATTGGGGCAACAATCTTGAAGGTTCTTTTCTGCTACTTGGATGAACAGCATTATGTTGAGAAGCTCTACAGCCAGGGAAGGTTGGGAGTATATTGAAGGTGAATTAGAGACTCTTTAGCCTGGATGCTATGTAGAAATTGATGTGTAGAGATTGATCACCCCTGTGATAATCACTCCTGTGGATATCTCTGGAGACCAAACAAAAAGGAGAAACATTAGCTAAAGTCATCACAGTTAACATCTTTAATAAATCATATATTTCTCTTGACCATTAGAATTTTGATGTTAAAATAAATGAACTTGTTAACTTTAAAGTTAGAGTTGTTTAGATAATAGATGGGCAGATTTCCAGTATGCAACTGGATGCTTGCATTTTTTACTTGCTGAGGATTCCTTTGACCTCGGTGAAAGCCAAAAGAAGGGAAGAACTGAAAATGAAAAACACATGAAATAGGAGCTCTCTTTGGAATTGAAGCGTGGACCACTGACTAGGAATGTGGTGCTGTTTGCCCTTGCTCAGTTTGGCCTGACCACTCAGAGGAATGCCTGATGTTAGATTGTCCACATGCAATAGTACAATAAAAAAGAGGTAATGATCAGGCAGTGAAATTTCTTATATAACATAAATATAAATATTTTTTAAACGCATATATGTGTTTGAAATGTTCTGTGACGTTTACGTGTCTTTCACTTTGTTCCTTTCAAGACATCAAATAAATAGGCCATTGGTTTCTATGACCCTTCCATGTTGTATAAAGGAGAGCTTGTATAACAATAGGCATGTATTAACAATCCAAATATGGAAAATTTGTTATAGGTGGCTCTGACTGCTTTGCAGAAGATGCTATTCTGTATTAAAATTACTTATATTGTTAACTAACATTTACTGTCTCATATAATGCTAGCATCAGCATTTAAAAAGGAAAACAAATCAGTTACCCGTAGAAAAATTAATCTGCTAAAATTAGAATTAAAAAATAAACTTAGAAACAATTTTTAGTCACTTTGCAGATGGAATTATCATTAACTTAATATACATTTTAAAAAAATTTATTATATAACTGATTTTTTTTTAGTGTAAGTATATTATGATCTCTTCTAATATTTTTGCCACAGTTTTTAATAAAAAATAGTTTTTATAATAAATTTAATAAGTTAGATTCATTGCCCATTATAAAGCATATATAACTGAACAAATGAACTTATTAAAAGATGAGTCACCTCAGTATATAAAAGAAATTCTAGTTCTTTTATCTTTTGCCTCTTCCTCCAGTCAAGAATAATGATGAGATTTTAAAAACTGTAATTCACATGCCTTTATTATCCTGTTTTCAATGTTGAATAGTCTTTCCCTCTGTTCTATGCTTGGTGAAACCCTACCCATCTATCAAAGGGCAGTACAAACATTATCTTCTCCACAAGGACTCTTCAGGGAAGGAATTGACTTGCATTTCTGTGAATTCCCTTTGCCCTGGGCCATAGGGCCAGGGGCAGTACCTATGACAAAGTCACACAATCTGCTGTGGTTTTTAATGAAGGTGAGGATGGTACTTCATCATATTTGTGGCCCACTGGGTGGCACAATGCCTGTCATGGAATAATGTTTGACTTAAATAACAAAGCATAAAATGAGTCGATGGTCTTTAGTTAAGTTTCAAATTAACATACCATTAATTTCCTACTAACTCAAGAAAATAAAAATTTTACATCAAAGAAATAAACATTTATTATCTTTATGTCCTGAGTGATGAGATCCAGGCTTCAAGGCTTATATTTCATTTTGTTTCTTTAGCTATACTGGTTTGGGAAATAAATAAAAGATCAAATGCCTAAATGTCAGCAATATTTATGAAAAAATTGCCTACTTAATTTGCTTAAAATGACTCTATTGTCTCCAATTTTGCTTAAGAATCATCTCTTATTATGTGATTCTAGATATACTACAACTCAAAGCAATTATAACAATCAACAATAAAATATCTGTTACCTGTAGCATGATATAATTCAGCTTTTAACATCAACTTTGTAAAGTTTTATGAAAGGTTTTGTTGTACAGTTTGTCCTTATTTTTACTTTTGATGTAAAAGGTATAAAACATGAATAAAAATTTGAAAATTAATAAGTATAATGATAGATCCTAATGTAACTCTTTTCATTTTTGCCAGTGACTTTTCTTATTTAGATGCATATACACATTTTATATACCTGTAACTGTACTGAAACTACCATTTGCATTATATTTTTTAACTGAACACCATATCATAATATTTCCTCATGTTTCAGCATGGTCTTTATTACAGTTTTAATTAGGAAAAAAAATTTTTTATATGTCATTGTCCCATATAATATATACATACTATATACTATATGTAATTAATACATGTGTACATAATTTATGATATAAATGTAACTTGAATTTATTTATATAATACACATTTAAATAAATATAAATATTTGCTTATCTTTTTATCTATCACCTAGCTAGCTAGTTAGATACTTATCTAAAATCTAAAATAAATCTTTCAGGCTATCTAAATGAAACATAAAATCCTCT
Source organism: Pteropus vampyrus (assembly GCF_000151845.1). Classification (NCBI taxonomy): domain Eukaryota; kingdom Metazoa; phylum Chordata; class Mammalia; order Chiroptera; family Pteropodidae; genus Pteropus; species Pteropus vampyrus. The sequence goes on from NW_011888921.1 coordinate 494,656, forward strand.
TTATTTTCTTCTACTGATTTTGTTTAATTTTCCTGGAGATCTGTGTCAAAATTCAAAATGTTTTTGTTAGAGAAATGGACTATTGGTCTAGTGACATAAGAATAGTAGGATACGTGCTTGAAGCTAAGGAATCTTTTTTTTTTTTTCAGATAAATTGTATATTTTATTTCCTTTAAAACAAATTTTTGAATGCTTACTATGTTTTAGGACTTGGGATTTTGCTAGTATCACAAAAATGAACATGATCAACACATCCAACTACTAGAACTTACATTCCAGTGGAGGTAAAAAACTAAAAATAGATGAGTGGAGAAGTAAATAAAAATATTTGCAATTTGTAATACATGAGGAAAAATTTTTTAAAAGCATCTTAGAAAATGTCTGTTTAGGGTGAAAGGTCGGTGAACTCCTCATTGTCCTTCTGATTAAGTGACAGTTAAAAGAGTCAGGATGAATGGGGAAAGCTTTCACGCAGAAGAAACAGCATGAGATAAAGCTGTGAGGTGGAAAGGGCTCATTTGAAAAACTGGGAGTGGGGGTGGGGAAGAGTGAGCCTCAGACAGTGAGCAGAGGGTAAATGGTGAGATTGAAAAGATAGACAGGATCGGACTGAGGAACCAGATAGCATCGGACTTGTTGTCTGAGATTAGTAACGTGGACTTTGTTCAGAGTGTAATATGAATCCTTCGAATGATTAAGACACACAGTAACATTGTCCAGTTCCATATTAAGATGTTTACTTTTCACGCAATGTTGAGAATTTATGGAGCGGGCAAGAATGACAAAGGAGACCATGTAGGAGGCAGTTGTAATTGTCCAGGTCAGACATATTGGCATCATGTAGTAGGGTGACAGCAGAGGAAATGGAGTAGTGGACAAGACAAGGTGTGTCTTTCTGGGGGGAACAATGTTATAAGGTGATGTTTGGATGTGGGGAATAAAAGAAAAGAGAAATCAGAATGACTGAAATATCTGAGTTAAGCAACCTAGTTGATCGTGGTAATATTAACTGAGATGTGGGAGACATACAGATTGGCTGGGTAGGTAGCGGTAGTGATGTTAAGTAGTCAGTTGGATACTATGCATCTGGGGCTCAGAGTTAGGGCCTGACTGGAGAGGCGGTTAGACTCCTTTGGTGGTGGGAGTAGACCCTATGACTAAGGCCCTCTGATAATGTGTGAGTCTTCACCTTAACTATGCCTTTAAGGAAATGAATGAAATCATTTAGAGAGAAAGAGTAAAGAAGGAAGAAAATTCATCTCAAGACCGAACTTTGAAACACCAATATTTAAAGGTTGGGTGAAGTTGGAGAAGTTGGCAAAGAAGTTTTGACAGATGAAACTTTAGCTGTATCTGTAATGTTTTATCTCTAAAAAGGCTTGAGAAAAAAAATTACAAAATGTATTGATAAATCTGGATGACAGGTACATAGATTTCTGTTTTACTATGTTCCGTAGTTTGAAAAATATGCTTAAAATACTACTTAATTTAAAACATTTAAAATTAAATTATGGAATGCCTACAAAAGTTATTCATAACATGATAACATTAGATAATACAAACATCACAAACTCACTCATTTCTTTATTAGTAAACTACCACTATAGATATTGTAATCAACCAGAACATTGAGGTTCTTGTAATGTTAAATGATACAGATATTAAAGCAATCTGTAGCTTCACTTATTAGAAAATTTTTAAAGTGAACTTAAAAGATGTCTGAGATGAAACTGCCTTTGAATCACATTCTCCATCTGCTATGAACCATTGGTCCCAAAGCAAGAAGGCGTTGTAAAGCCATCTAACCAATCATATCAAGAAAATGACTCTAAGAGATGCTGAAGGGCTTGCTCACAGTCCCACACAGGTCTTCCAAATTCTTGCCCAAGACTGTTCACATGGTTCCAAGTAAAGACATATTTAGGTGACATGTATCCAGGGATGGCTTTATGCTCTATTAGAAGTACACTTTTTAGACTATATGTTTAGTTTATGTGAAGTTTTGGAAAACTTCAAGTAGATCATTTTAACAGCTTTGGTTTTAAACCCTCTCCGTATTTTTTATTATTATTGGTAGGCTGTTAGAAACTTTTCTCCAATATGAATGATAAAGAGCTATGAGATATGTTTTGATTTAATCAAGCTGATTGAATAGCAAATAAAACATACCTAAAAGACAAAGATGCTTAAATACATTACAAAATGAATTTTTACTTTGTACTAGTATTCCTTATGCTATTTCCCTAAATGTCAAGACCTTTTAATATAGAAATGGCAAATAGATTTAATTGAATGTGTCATCTTTAATTGGCCAGTCAGCAGTGGCTGCCTGGAGCAAGTGTCTGAAAAGACCATGCCTGTACTTACTGGGTATATTAAGCAGAGTTCCCCAGAACCAATATAGTATATATAATATAAATATAAAAATACATGTTTATATGTATTTTAAGGTATTGGCTCATGTGATTGTTGGGGGCTGAAAAGTGTGGGATTTGTAGGGTAGGTCTGCAGGCTGGAAATTTAGGTAAGAGTTAATATTTACAGTCTTGAAGCAGAATTGCTTCTTCTTACAGAAACCTCAGTCTTTACTCTTAAGGTCTTCGACTCTTTGGATGAGGTCTACCCATACTATGGAAAGTAATCTGTTTTACTCAAAGTCTACTGATTGTAAATGTTAATCACATCTAAACAATATCTTCACAGCAACAGCTAGACTGTTGTTTGAACAAACAACCAAACACCATAACCTAGCCAAGTCAACACAAAATTAACCATCACACCAGGGAAGAATGCAATGAACACCTGCAGTGTGAGAGGAGTGACAAGTGGCATCATTCTTGATATGTGTTTGTTATCATTATCCTGGTTGTGTTTAAATATTCTTTTAGTGTAAGAAAATCCCTTTTATCAGCAAAACTTCAAGAATCTTGTATAAACTGAAATAACTTAAGTCCTAAAGATTTTTTAATTTGAAAGGCAGTGAGGTAAAGACTTTATCTCATGAGAGCGTTTCCAATAAATGTACATTTTACAATAAAGTAAAATTTCTAAAATTTTCTGAAGAAGGTGTTTTAAGTCTTTCTCATCCCATTCCATCCCATTATATAATCCAGGGTTTTAGCTCACATTCATTATGTATCGCTCATCCCTCCATCTATACTATAGAGAGGTCTTCAGTGGCTATACTTTTATATTATCACATAGAGAAATTATTGTCTGGATTTTTCCGTAACCACCACTTATAGTCCCAAAATTAAAATGCAAACTGTCAAAAAATATTTAACAATAATTTGATTAATCTCATTCAGTCTATTATCTTAGTTTTAATCCTTTAAGTGGTGTGACACATCGTAAACTTCTGGAGACCTCATCAGTGTCTCATCTAATGTGATGTGCTGTAGCCCAAACAATTGTACTATTGTATCAAATAATTCTTATAGTTTCAGAAAATTATGTAGGAAAATATCATTTGAGGAGTGGCTTCAGCTATATATTTTAGTTAGAGAAGATTTAAAATAAGACTTAAAATAATAACCTTTGTTATAAAAACTTTTTAACATAAGAGAATTAAGAAAAATATCAGAAAAAATAAATGCTTAGCAGTAAAACAGTGATTACCAAAGGAATGAAACTTGGATAATATTTGATATTACAGTCTTGAGGCAGAATTACTTCTTCTTGCAGAAACCAAATCCAACAAGTATTTTTATCAGAGTATTCCTTTTGTTCCCTTTGAAAATGTTTTATATTATTGAATATCACATGTCTCTCTAAATTTCTGTTTTCAGGCACGTTTCCTGCTAGGAACATATGGAAACAGTAAATGTCTGGAGTAAAATTTGAATGATATTATAAACTATGAGAGAGGATCTTGAAGGATTAATGCAGTTAAAAGAGCTAAAACTATGTCTGCAGTTAGATTTAGACAACCATTTTGCTATCTTATACTCTTTTTATAGAATATAAAAAAGAAAATGTGAAAAGCAGATCTTATAAAATCCTGTTACTTTGTGTTTACATGTCGATGTTGGTATTAGTTTACTTTCCTACAGATGCTTAGTACTATCATGTTTCGAACACAGAAATATTTCACGTGTGTAAAACTACAGAGAATTCTAGTGGTGAACATTTATAAATCAGGAAATGATTTCCATGGAGAACTTTCACTCAGAAGTCAGTGCTGATTCACGAAGTCCCCTATTCCTAGGATTTTTGTCTCCTGAACAAACTGTGTGATTCCTAGATGTTAGAGGTGAATTTAAGAATCATGGCCAAAAGTAAGGGTAGATACAGGCAATTACTTCAGTAAATCAGGCGTAAAATGTGCTGTTAGTGTTTGGCTCATTTAGTCATCAATTCTCTTCTTTGCCATGGTTGTAAAAACATGGCCTTTCTTTCCTTTCACAATTTTAAATTGAGACCTCCAGAGAAAAATGCACCAATCTATTGCCTTTCTGTGATCACTCTCATCTTAGAACCATTGCTGAGGCACAGTGAGTGAATCAGCCAATGTAGAATTCAGAAGCCAAGGTAGATTGCACACTGGGGTGTCACTGGCCAACCTGGGGACATAATAATATTGACCGCGTGTTTTATCACATGCCAGACCATCGGATACACATGCTTTCAGGAGACCTCCAAACAAAATTAGAAAGTAGGCTTATCACTTTTAGTTTACAAATAAAGCAACTAATTTGATTTACTTGTCTAAGATTTCAGAAGTTCAGACCTAGGATTAGAATACCTCTCTGTTTCCAAATCCTGCTTTATTTTTGTTGTACTTTCATTATTATTTTCATTACTGAACCCAGTCTTATACATTTTGAGCTTACTTATCTAACTTGTTAGTGACTTGTTTCATAAAAAAAATACGACAAATCGTATCGATTAGTATTAGTGCTAGGAGACATTTAATATTTTACAAGTTTTCAAAAGCAGATCACTAAAGCATTTGAATTCTTGTCATAGCATGAGCACACACAGCTGAAATAGCTAGCTATGCTGATAGTGGAGATGAGCGATCCTTTAAGTAAGAACCCACAAGGCTCTAAATTGATTTGGTTGTCATGCAGACCTGAAATTGGTAGTCATTCAAAATTCAGGGCAGATGGTCTGTAGTGTTTTGTGTACTCCTGGGTATTTATCAATTAGGATTCAGTAGCATTTTGCCTGTTCTCATTAGGTAATTACATTAAAAATATTTCTTATCACAGGAAAGAAAAACCTAATTACTAAATCTTGATTAAACCTTGCACCAGAGGTTAACCTCTTGACCAGTAACATATGAGGATGATAAAAGATAGGCAAGTCAGAAAATTCCTTAGGGGGAATGACAGTGACCAAAAACACCCAGGAACTGATCTAGAAAATGTGTTTATTCTCTGTTTTGCTCTTTCCTAGTGTCAGTGATTATAAATAATATTAGTGTCAGTGAAACCACATATATTATTGATAACTACAACGTTTTTTTTTTCTCCTACATGTATGTCTTAATTTTGCAGTAAGTCCAAAGCTCTTCAAAATATAGTTTTGAAGGAAAGCTTTGGTGGCCAACAAATGGGCACTGATACATTTTCTTTCTTCATAGATAGAGAGCATAAGATTGCACTGATAAAGAATTAGAGCCTCACATTTCCATTTTTATTGAATCATATGTAATAATAAACTGAAACCTGAGACTCTTAGTCTTTGATACTTTTATATTTTAGATTCTATCATCATCAGGCTAATATCACTGGGCTAGATATTTCTCACAAAAATTTTTAAAAGTTTATTATTAGATACTTTGTAAAAGTGTGCCATTGTTACATCTATACTGATAACTACAGAATTTGATGTGGTAGATGTTTTTGTTGTCATTATTTTTAGACAGATTTGAGGTCTAGGAAGATAAAGGGAGTTTTCCAAATTTTTAACCATCCAGTGTCTAAAACTTTGTCCCTTTTTGTCATTTATAATGTATACTTTTGGGGAATCAAGTTTGCTAAACCATGTCATACCTCTAACAATTTCCGTTATTAGTGCATATTCAAATGCATTCAAAAATAAATTGATGATGGGAAACTGATCCCACGTTCCTTATGTGTTTTTCTTTCATGCAAGTGCGTCGTTTCCTCTTTTATGGGTGAATTTAAATTGAAAGGCCCTTTGTAGTTTCAGTTCCTGTGAAGGCACATGGGATTGGGACTCTCCTCCTGAAAGTCTTTTCTTGACTATCTCACCTCCCTGCTCTGGCAATTATTTTATTTTGGCTTGTATTTTACTGCCCAAGAAAAAAACTCTATTAGGTTGGAGATCATGTCTGTCTTATGTACCATCATTTCCTTAGTTATCAGGTTCACAGTGGGTGCTTAAGACATATCTGGAGATAGAATGAATGCATGAGTGAGTAGATGTATACCTGATTTAGTGACTGAGGAAGAAGTGGTAGAATAATGTGATTAGTAGTGTATTTCAGCTGGGTCACTTCTGATGGGATTCCAGCCTATTTAATTCTGTACCCATCAGTGGCTGCAGGCTGAGTGAAGTATAATAAATAACAACAATAAAAATCCAACAGTTAGATTTGCTATTGCTACTATAGCCATTTCCATTTATTAAACTTGTACTATATGCCAAACCTTGTGCTACCTGTTTGATTTTTTTCATTAGTTTTTCAGTCCTCTCTACAGCACTTGAAAGGTCAGGATAGGCCTCACTAAGGAAGTGGTGTCTGAGTAGGAGAGAAGGCAGAGAGGAAAAAGGAGAGGAGCAGAGATATAAATTATTATGCAAGTAATTAGGCATAAGTTATGCTATTACCATTTAGTAGATTTAGACTTTCATTGTTTGTGTTCCTTTGACTGAAGAAATGGTCTTCTTTATCTTTTTACTATTTTGATTTTAGCCCCTAAGAGAATAAAAGGCATAAACTCAATTGTCCTATGATGAATGTCTTTCTTCAGTACTAACCTGGTGCCATCCTGCATATCAGTGGTATTGGACAATGACACTGATTCTCACAGTGTAATTGGCAGAGGGAAGGGGCAGGTCAGTAATATCCATGCATGTCTACCAGGTGGGCCATGCCAATTGCAACTTTGTCTATCAGCTGGCAGCCCTGTGTGGTGTACAGTATCAGTCAATGTGATGAGAATTAGTGTTCAGAGGGGCCATCCAAGAGGGTAAAATGTATGCAACTTACAGCCAGAAGCCACTGCAAAGGGTCTTGTCAGAAAGAGCTTTACCACCTCCCTCCACTCTCTCCCTCACACTACCATATTTAAGGGCAGGAGAAAATTCAGAGGTAAATTACTTGTGATGAGAAGTAACAGCAAATAGATTTGAAATGCCAGATAGAGTGACTCTGTCCTTTTGCTTGTTTGTATAATCAGCTGTAAGAACCAGTTGGGCCTTAGGATGTAATTCTGACACTCAAAGTACATTAACAGATTTTTTTTTCATCAATAATATAAATACTGGAGTTGTATATTGGTTATACTGTTTCTTAGCTAGCCCCTTTTGTTTGAAAGCTGCAGATTAGCAGGAAATTTCTATATCCTGAATTAACTTACCTATACTTCCCTGTACTTGTTAGTCTGAAGAAAGGTAGATAATGAGATCAAGGCTAAAAGACATATTTCATCTTGCTGTCAAAACCTATTATTTAAATAATTGGAAACTTCTGAAATATTGAAATAAAAGTAGTCCTTGAGGGAGGAAGAGAGACAGAAAAAGAAGGAAATGACATGTCAATGTTTGTTCATTCCTTGTAATGACTGTACCACTGTGGTGGGGTTGTTGATAGTCGAGGAGGCTCTGCATGTGTGTGGAGGCAGGGTATATGTATATAATTTTTGTTTAATTTTGCTGCTAACTTAAAACTGCTCTAAAAATAAAGTCTTTAAAAATATAAATGTTTTAAATTAAAAAATCATTCAGTTTGCAGAATTTAAGTATTCATATAAATTACCACATCTATATTAATGACTATACACACAGTGGGGAAGCTTGAATATTCAGTTATATCTTCTTTCTTGTGAGCTCCCCCCTCAAGGCAGTGACATCATCATTTCTTTTCTGAGCTATACTCCTATATCAAAATATCATTTTGCTCTTGTATATGAAAATATACTTTTGAGAAACATTTGGCAGGATTATGCTTGAGAGTTCTGAAAGTGTTTCTCCAGAGTAATATATATATTACTCTGAAGATCCAAAGGTCTAAAGATCACTGTGAATCCCAAACTAAGCAAGCTGGGCCACTATAGATGGAGAACTCTTATGTAAGCCTTGGGAAATTCAGTTCCTTGGTTCTCATAATTGGCAGGGTATTCTCACCAATTACGGTGATTCTGTCTCCTTTGCAACTGATTGTAATGCTTATTTCCAACTATATGTCTTATCAACAGTACTCTTTTTCTATAAGTTCTTCATTCCAAATTGCTTCTTACCATAGAGAAACTTCATCCATTGGGTAGAGTTTGAAATGATATTCATGAGATGTTGAAGTTGCAAATCAGGATGTACAATTTTTCTTTACCCTTTTAAATTGGCTAACGTTTCTGGGAAAGGATATAGCAAATGGCTAGAACACATTTCAGCCAAAATTTGATATTTGGAATATTAAGGAAAAAAAGGGAAGAAGATAAATAAGATATGTGCAACCTCCTGGAAACTATATAGCTCTTGCTTGGGGAATTGTGATATGCAGATCTTTAAGTGGGTTCAGAAATCCAGTTACTGTACATATTGTTAAATAATTCCATTCCTTGTGTTTTTAAGAACTCTTTAAACATTTTACAATGAACAATTTTCAAATATATTAGGATACCTTTCTCAATTATCTGTTCTGTGAGAGTTTCAAAATCATACTTTAATCTGTTGAATATATAAATATATGTATATATATATATATATATTTCCATTTGTAGGATATATTAAAATTGCTTTGGGAACTGTTTCTTAGACACCAGGAAACATCAGTGTCATAATAAAAACCCAACTCTGTACAAAAGGCACTGAATAATATGTTTTTTTTTTTTTAGCTACTGAATGATTCATCAACTATTTATTGGGTTTCAGAAAGAAGTTCATAAAAATGGAAAATAACATTTAAAACCCTCGAGGGTTATTAATTACCATATGACTTTCTTGAACCCATTACCTTACATAACAAAAAATGATTCCTACACAGCATGTCTCTGTAATCTGTGTAAATGCGCACACAGACACAATTCTCTTTTTTAATAATGGTCCTGTCGGGGAGGAATAAACTTTCCTCTAAACTTACGGTTCTTCTGGCTGGTCTAATAATCAAATAGACATGAGACAGACTAGCAAGAGAAAATAACCAATTTAATACATACATATGTATGGGTACCCCATATACATGAGAGAGTCAGAGACCCCACATGCAGGAGAAGTTCAGAGATAGAACGGGGGATTGAGGTATATAAGATATCTTTAGTGAGGGATGAAGTAATGCCCTTTGGGGACTTCAAAATGTCATTGCAAGATGATATGAACAGACATTTAGTAAATAGAAGTTTGTCCTGCCCTATAGATAGGTCAAAAGTCACCTCTGATAATCTCTTATGGGCAAGGCCTCT
>NW_011888921.1:504295-509199 GCF_000151845.1 Pteropus vampyrus
ACTTACGGTTCTTCTGGCTGGTCTAATAATCAAATAGACATGAGACAGACTAGCAAGAGAAAATAACCAATTTAATACATACATATGTATGGGTACCCCATATACATGAGAGAGTCAGAGACCCCACATGCAGGAGAAGTTCAGAGATAGAACGGGGGATTGAGGTATATAAGATATCTTTAGTGAGGGATGAAGTAATGCCCTTAGGGGACTTCAAAATGTCATTGCACGATGATATGAACAGACATTTAGTAAATAGAAGTTTGTCCTGCCCTATAGATAGGTCAAAAGTCACCTCTGATAATCTCTTATGGGCAAGGCCTCTAATTCAAATTCTTCTAGGTAGTTAAAGAGAAGGGCAGAAGTTTCTCTTCAGCCTGTGACTGAAGTTGCCTTTAGCTCAAAGTGATCTGCATACGACTGAGGCACATTTTGGGATGGCTGTTTATGATCTCCCACAGTTTCATGTTATGTTTTCAAATATAGAGCTGAGAGAAGGAAGCTTTCAATTCTGAATGTGTTATTACACAAAATCATTTATAAGCCTCTTTCAATTGAAACTTTGTATTTAATTATTACTGTCCTTATTTCCTATAGAAAAGATCAAATATTATAAATATTTATTCAGATTATATTATTTTAATTCCAATATATTTGGGTTAAATCTTTGTAAAACAGTCTTTTCAGCATAACTTCTAGTGGGAAATATATAATTTCAATACTGAGATCTATATAAATTTTCTTCCTATAACGTTTATCCTACATAATTTTTATCCATTGGAAATTCATTCTCAGGCTTACACCTGACACTTCTTCCTTTTCTCATGTTTAAAATATTTTATTCTTTGTCTTATTTGGAAAACATTATGAAAAAATTCACATCGTTATAATTCTTTTTTTCAACAACAATAAAAACTCTCGTATATCTAGTGTTCATAAAGTAAGTATAGAAAGCGACATTCTGAAACTTAGAATATTTATTACTAATGTTTTAATTGAAGTTCCTGTCATTTAAACAGAAAACACCCAGATATCTTACAATTAAAATGAGACCACTTATTTAGGCAAAATAATCTATAATAACCCCCCTCTTAGGTTTGCAAAAATAGTTTAAGACAATATTGCTCAGTGTTATGTGAATTATTGCTGCATACAAACCATCTGAGGTTCTTGTTAACAGTGCAGATCCCTGGACCCAGCGCTCCATTGAAATAGCTCTCATCACATTTTGCAATGATTCTTGTCTTGTCAAACACAATTATCACCTGACTGCTCACTAGCACTTGCCACGTTTGCCAGTTTCTCCTCCAGACACACTCTCCTCTCTAGGCATTTGTAAAAAGGCCTTATTTCTACCTCACAGCAATAGTTCAGTATCCTTGCCTAGTTTTTCCTCTTCTGAGAATATGTTATTAACGAGCATATATTCTCTGCTTCTCCCCAGGATATGACACAGAAAACTCTTTAATTTCTTTGTTATCTTAATTACTTATTATTTGGACATTTCAACCACTAGTTGAGCTGATTTATCATCAATACATTTCATTCTTTCATTGAAAATCTGTTATGTCTAAACATTCGAAGCAAAATATATTGTCACTGCTCACTGGAAGAGAGGCCCACATGAAAATTTAAATAATCATAAACCATTAAAATAAAAGGTATATCTCAGGAAAAAGCTATGAATTCATAGGAAAAATGAGTCTTTGTAACTTGCTTGTAGAAGGTAAAGATTGAGTTAGGCAGTTATGGGTGGGCCATGTGTTATCAGGGAAGCTATAGATCTAGTTACTGTTTTACAACTAGAGAAACATAATGGCAAATAAAATCGCAGGTCTCGGATTCAGTATAGAAGTCAAAGCTGTATTATATTTTATTTATAATTGTTGAGTAAGTAGGACAGATTAGATTTAGAAAGTACATTGAATTTAGAAACAGATGTAAATGGCTTTTCAAAGGGATTCCTGTTCATAAGTAAAATGCACATAAAGTTATCAATTTAGGAAAGTAAATAAAAAGCTCTAAGCAGACTGCAAAAATCATCAAGGCAAAAACAAGTAGCAAGCCATTGATGAAGCTATTAACAATTTAACAAAAGGCAATAGGGATTTCACCCACCAAAGAGAATAAGTATTACATAAATGATTGATATAATTATACAACTATCACAGCAAAGGAAGTTAGATGGCTCCATAGGGCTTTTTCTGATTCTTTGATATTATCACATTTATTACAAATGTTTCTTTATGAAGTAGCTCATGTTGCATTTTATTATAATTATGATGGCCATGTCTATTGTCTAGTAGTACAAGGGAAAAAACTGAATGAGAATATAAAAAAGAGGAGGAGAAAAGTTCGGAGCACAAAGAAGGTTGATAGGCTTAGAACCCGTCATCCATCTTTCTAGAGAACAGTAATCATTTCAGTAAATAACATTGGGATTATAAAATTTATTACAACATTTATGCAAAAAATATTTCTTGGCACCTATTTTACATACAGAAGGTGAGCACTTCAGTACTCCTAAGACACTATAGATATAAATATAAATCAGACCTAGACTGCCTCAGGAACCTTACAGTCTAGTAGGGGAAATCTCTCAAGAATATGGGTACTTATGATCATGGTTCAGTTAAATACTATGGTTCAGAGAAGGGAAGTTTTCCTAATAGTTTTATACTGGCAGGAAATAAATGACCTTTTAAAAGCATAAACATGACTATGTCTCTTCTATCTCAAAATACAATATTTTGCAATAATAACTTAGTCTCTCTTACAAAACTTTTTACAATAAAACCAGTAATACACCCCTTCCTTTAACCTTGTGTATTTTTCCAGATTGTTCTACATCTTCATCTAAACAATCAATTACAAACTGACTTCCACATCCCATCACTTCACTTCATCTGCTATCAATGCCAAATACAACAAACTATTTTGGCCCCTTTATTACCTTATGTATCTTTTGCATTTAGCTCTTGATTTCTTTTCTTTGAAACTGTTTCCTCCCCTACCATTAGATTTTGCGTTCTGGATGATGATTCCTTCATACTTAGATTTTGCATTCTGGATGGTGATTCCTTCTAAGTCTTCTTCCCAAGGTTCTCCTCCTCAGCCAGTCCTTTAAATGTTGGTATTTCTAGAGATTCATCCTTGATTTTTTAAATTATTTCTCACATCACATTTCTTCTGGCTGAAATTGTCCATTCTTATGGCTTTTTTCCTCCCCTACAGATAACTTATGTCACCTACAAAATATTTGTGTTTTCTCTTCCATAATGTAGAGAAGCTTTTCAGCCAAGGACTATATTTTTCAGGAGATGGCACAAGACCAATTTATGACAATAGAATATAAGGAAAAATGACAAGTCATTTCTGGGCCAAAGAGCTTTCAAAAAACCCCAATAATACTCTTCTAAATTATCTCATCTGTTTTCCTTGGGAGAAAGTGGAATGACACAGTGATAGTAACCTGGGACCCATAATCAGGATGTGACTACTCACTAGCCAGCAATATCTATAATTGACTTTTATGTGAGTCAAAAATAAATTTCTATAATTTTAAGCCACTGAGATTTCGGGATTTATTTATAGTAGCTAACATTAATATACAAATTGGTAACTTGAAAGGTGGTGCTGCAATTAAAAAAAAAAAACCTTGAAATATGTGGAATTGGATTAGTATTTGGATAGTAGGCAATAAGAAAATCAATATCAGAGTGTGGAAAGATGATGACAAAGTTACACAGTGGTAAAATACTTGGTAAACTATTGCCTGTAATAATTTGGAAGGCATCCAAGACTCCTATCTATAGTTGGAGGAGCAAAGATTGAAAAACAAAATTTCAGTACTGTTTGCTGATTGTTACTGGTTGAGTTTAACAAGCTATGAGAAGAAAAAGGTGAAGCAGGGCAAGAAAGAACCATTATACAAGCAGTAAATAAAAGAAGTAGAGAGAATTCTGAAATATGAAACCTCTCAAGGTGATAAAACTTTACAACTTTTAGAGCCAAATCAAATAGAAATGAGACTTAAAAGGCTTTGAGAAGATGGAACACCAAAGGCACGATCTATGAAAGAAATAATTGATAAGCTGGACTTCGTTAAGATTAAAAACTTATGCTTTTTGAAAGACACAGTCAAGTGAATAAGAAGACAAATCACAAATTGGGAGAATACATTTGCAAAAGAGATATCTAATAAATAACTATTATCCAAAACGTACAAAGAACTTATAAATGCAACAATAAAAAAATGAACAACTCAATTAAAAATAGGCAAAAGATCTGAATAGACACCTCACCAAAGAAGATATGCAGATAGAAAATAATTATATAAAAAGATACTCAACATTGTATATCAAAAAATGATGAAATATCACTACACGCCTTATTAAAATGGTGTGTAAAATTGAAAATACTGACAATACCAAATGCTAGTGAAGATGTGGAGCAATGGGAACTATCATAATTGCTGGCTGGAACAAAAATTGGTACAGTGAGAGGGAGGAAGATGGCAGACTAGGTAAAAGCAGGGTTCGTCTCTTCCCAGGTCCACATTGAAATTACAACCAAATTATAAAATAATCAACGTGGAGAATCACCTGAAGTCCAGCTCATCATAACATCTACATCTGATAATGTAAAGGAGCTACATCGAAGCTGGTAGGAAGGGCAAAGTCATGAATCGGGCTGGACCCGTACCCACAGGTGGTGGAGGATCACCGGCAGGGAGAACAAAGCTGCAGAGGCTCTCCTGAAGGAGAGGGGGGTCCTGGTCTCATCTGGGGCTCCCCAGCACAGGTTCCCAGCCCAGGGAAGAGGAGATTCCAATACGACTGTAGAAACTAGAGGGGATTCTGGCCGTCTGGATGAGACAGAAGGCGACTGAGGCCCTAGACGTC
>NW_011888921.1:510129-513224 GCF_000151845.1 Pteropus vampyrus
AGCCCAGGGAAGAGGAGATTCCAATACGACTGTAGAAACTAGAGGGGATTCTGGCCGTCTGGATGAGACAGAAGGCGACTGAGGCCCTAGACGTCCCTTTGAAGGACTCGCGCAAAGACTTTCTGACCTGCAGACATTCACCCGAGACACCAGTGGCGAGTCAGAGGCTTATGTGGGATTCATTCTGAAAAAGTCTCCATTACCTGGCATCAGAACAGAAGGCTGGAAAGGCAGCTACCATTGTGCCTTAGTCCGGCCCCACTACAGAGTAATCTACAGACTACACCACCTCAATTGTGCAGACCCCTCCCACAGAGCTGTTAGGAAGCACTGGTCTGAGGGGATCAGCCCACTCCGCCTAACCTTCAGTCTGCCCAGGGCAGTAGTTGTTCCTGGATGGCTGCCAAGCCCTATTCTAAGTGATTCAGAGCCAAGTATTCACAGGGGGATGGCCATCACTGTGAGCAGGGTTTCTAATCCCAGCAACAGCGGCCAGCTCTGTCAGCCCCATTTCAGAGATAAGGTCAGGCAGATCGCTGCTGCCAACACAAACTTGGGCAAATATCGGGGACCCATGAGCTAGTCCCAGACAGCAGCTTGTCTTGCTGTGATCTGGGTCGTCTGCGGGAACTCACAACGGTTACCAAGTTTGCAGCAAGACTGAGGCTGTATTGATCTGACTGCCATTCTCTCTCTGAGACCCTGCCCCACCCTACCCACAAATTGCTCCAGGTAGCCCATTGACAGTGAACTGACATAGCCCCACCCTTCCCTTCTCCTGATCTCCTAATCCACACTGGCAACAATCTTTGGCTAGCACAGAGTGGGCGCTGCACAGAAATCAATGGCAGGCAGGCCTTTGCTGCCTGCAAGAGTTGCAATATTGTGTCTGGGGTGCACAGTGGTCTGTGAGAACACCCCTGACAGCAGCTGGTCTCACTATGATCTCGGTCTACAGCGGGAATGCCCAGGCACAGAAGTTGCAGCAAAACCGAAGCTATATTGGCCAAACAGACCTTGTCTCCCTGGGATCCCACCTCTCCCAAACCACAAAGTGCCTGCAGCCCATCTACAAGCAGCCTGTTGTGCCCTGCTTGGCTCTGGGGTTGAGCAGATAATGCAGGCTAGTGCAGTGAGCTCATTTTGAAGAAAACAGTTGTGGACAGACCACTGCTGCCTGTACGAGCTGCAATATCTCTTAAGGGGATTGCAGGGGTCTATACTGGCCTGACAGCTCTTGACTCCCTGAGCTCCTGCCCCATCCAGTACACAAAGTGCCCCCTGCACATTGACAGGCAGCTGCCCCTGCTCTGGGGTAGCGCATTTAGGCCTAGGGTGGGCAGCAGTTGACCTTGCTACAAGTGGAAACTTGTACAGCGAGCCCCAGAGACAGTGTGGGCATGTAAACTGACACTGCAGTGGCAGGGGGAAATTTACTCAATAGACTCAGGAGACTCCCAGGGTCCCTGTGCCACCCAACATGCATATGGCGCAGAGGCTCATCCAGTTTCAGAGGCTTACAGGCAGCTGATAGGCAGTATCAGGCCTTGAAGAGCACTGGTCCCTCTGCTAAACTGCCACAGGTCAGGGATGGTGGATAACTGAGAGCTGCCTACAGCGTTGTCTCTTCCACTTACCTATAGATCCAGCATAGGTAACAATCATCAGTGGATTGCTGTAGTTCTCACTGGGTAGCCCTGAGCAATCAAAAGCAGCAGCTGACCTTGGCCTATGGGGGAGACCCTCCCAAGGGGCCACAAAACCAACACACCTGGAGGCAGGCACCAGACCATAACTCCTGACTAGTTCCAGTAGTGATACACATAAAGGGTGGTTGCAACAAGTACACAAGCCTGCTAGGGCAAATCCCACTCAGTGGAGTCAGCCCCCACGCAACAACTCTTATCCTGAGGGTACAGCCAATTCCCACAATTAGTCAGCCTGAATGTTAATCCCACCCACTGATCTACTAACAACAATAAAAGCTTGGCAACAACAGAAGATCACACACAACTCACACAAAGGTCACGTCCAGAGCTTCCGGCATAAGGAATTAGGGAGAGTGCACCACTGGGCCACATAGGACATCTTCCACATTAGGCCATCTGGCCAAGGCTGAGAGATGAAATAAATATTCCTGACACATGGAAATGAACACAGAGAGGCTAATAAAATGGGAAAACCAAGAAACATGCCACAAATGAAACAAGAGAAAACTCCAGAAAATAGCTAAATGAAATGGAGGCACGCAACCTACCAGAGACAGAGTTCAGAATAATAATTATAAAGATGTTCAATGAACTTATGGAAAGAATGGATGAGCACAATGAGACCCTCAACAGAGAGAGAGTAAGCATTAAAAAGGACATAGAAACCATAAAAAAGAACCAGACAGAAATGAGGAATACAATAATTGAAATGAAGAATACACTAGAAGGATTCAACAATAGGTTGGATGAAGCAGAAGATCGAATCAGCAAATTGGAAGACAAGGTAGCTGAATACACCAAATCAGAACAACAAAAAGAAAAAAGAATTTAAAAAAATGAGGATAATTTAAGAGACCTCTGGGACAACATGAAGTGTAAAAATATCCGAATCATAGGAGTACATGAAGAGGAGGAGAGAGAGCAAGGGATTGAGACTCTATTTGAAGAAATAATGACAGAAAACTTCCCTAACCTGGTAAAGGAATTAGACACACAAGTTCAGGAAGCACAAAGAGTTCCAAACAAGAGGAATTCAGAGAGACCTACACCAAGGCATGTCATAATTAAAATACTAAAGGTCAAAGATAAAGAGAGAATCTTAAAAGCAGCAAGAGAAAGGATGCTGGTTACTTACAATGGTACCTCCATAAGAATGTCTGATGACTTTTCAATGGAAACTTTGCAGGCCAGAAGTGAATGGCAAAAAATATTCAAAGTTATGAAAACCAAGAATCTACAACCATGAATACTCTACCCAGCAAGGCTTTCCATTAAAATGGAAGGTGAAATAAAGAGCTTCCCAGACAGGAAAAAGTTTAAGGAATTTATCATCAACAAGCCAGCATTACAAGAAATGTTAAAGGGTCTTCCATAAAAAGAGAAGGG
>NW_011888921.1:513274-515520 GCF_000151845.1 Pteropus vampyrus
AGAATGGATGAGCACAATGAGACCCTCAACAGAGAGAGAGTAAGCATTAAAAAGGACATAGAAACCATAAAAAAGAACCAGACAGAAATGAGGAATACAATAATTGAAATGAAGAATACACTAGAAGGATTCAACAATAGGTTGGATGAAGCAGAAGATCGAATCAGCAAATTGGAAGACAAGGTAGCTGAATACACCAAATCAGAACAACAAAAAGAAAAAAGAATTTAAAAAAATGAGGATAATTTAAGAGACCTCTGGGACAACATGAAGTGTAAAAATATCCGAATCATAGGAGTACATGAAGAGGAGGAGAGAGAGCAAGGGATTGAGACTCTATTTGAAGAAATAATGACAGAAAACTTCCCTAACCTGGTAAAGGAATTAGACACACAAGTTCAGGAAGCACAAAGAGTTCCAAACAAGAGGAATTCAGAGAGACCTACACCAAGGCATGTCATAATTAAAATACTAAAGGTCAAAGATAAAGAGAGAATCTTAAAAGCAGCAAGAGAAAGGATGCTGGTTACTTACAATGGTACCTCCATAAGAATGTCTGATGACTTTTCAATGGAAACTTTGCAGGCCAGAAGTGAATGGCAAAAAATATTCAAAGTTATGAAAACCAAGAATCTACAACCATGAATACTCTACCCAGCAAGGCTTTCCATTAAAATGGAAGGTGAAATAAAGAGCTTCCCAGACAGGAAAAAGTTTAAGGAATTTATCATCAACAAGCCAGCATTACAAGAAATGTTAAAGGGTCTTCCATAAAAAGAGAAGGGTTAAAAAAGAAAATAGAAATAACAAATATGAATAATAAAATGACAGTAACAATGTACCTATCAGTAATCACTTAAATGTAAACAGATTAAATGCTCCAATCAAAAGACATAGGGTTACCAAATGAATAAGAAAGCAAGACCCGTGCATATGCTGTCTACAAAAGACTCACTTCAGATCAAATGACACTCACAGACTGAAAGTAAAGGGGTGGAAAAAGATATTTCACACAAATGGAAATAAAAAAAAAAAGAAAGGCTGAGGTAGCAATACTTATATCAGATAAAATAGAATTTAAGACAAAGACCGTAATAAGAGATAAAGGGCATTACATAATAATAAAGGGATTGATAAATCAAGAGGACATATCCCTAGTAAACATATATGTACCCAACATAGGAGCACCTACATTCATAAAGCGATTATTGACTGACATAAAAGGAGAGATCAAAAGTAATACACTCATAGTAGGAGACTTTAACACCCCATTGACACCAATGGACAGATCTTCCAGGCAAAGAATCAACAAGGAAACAATGGGCCTAAAAGATACACTAGAACAGATGGACTTAATAGATATTTTCAGAGCATTTTACCCCAAAGCGGCAAAATATACATTCTTCTCAAGTGCACATGGAACATTTTCAAGGATAGACCACATGTTAGGACACAAATCAAGTCTCATTAAATTTAAGAAGATTAAAATCATATCAACTGTCTTTTCTGATCACGATGGTATGAAAATAGAAATCAACTACAAGAAAAAAAAACTGGAAAATACACAAACACATGGAGGCTAAATAACATGCTGCTAAATAATGAATGGGTTATTAATGAGATCAAGGAAGAAATCAATAGATACTGAGAGACAAATAAAAATGAAAACACGACTCAAAATTTGTGGGACACAGCAAAAGCAGTCCTAAGAGGGAAATTCATAGCAATACAAGCTTACCTCAAGAAACAAGAAAAAGCTCAAATAAACAATCTAACCTTACAATTAAAAGAACTAGAAAAAGAACAGCAAACAAAGCCCAAAGTGAATAGAAGGAAGGAAATAAAGATCAGAGTGGAAATAAATGAAATAGAGTCTCGAAAAACAATACAAAAGATTAATGAAACCAAGAGCTGGTTCTTCAAAAGGATAAACAAAATTGACAGACCCTTAGCCAGACTCATCAAAGAAAAAAGAGAGAGGACTCAAATAAAATCAGAAATGAAAGAGGAGAAATAACCACAGACTCCACAGAAATACAATGGATCATAAGAAAATATGATCAACAAGCAATTATACACCAATAAATTGGACAATCTGGAAGAAATGAACACATTCCTAGAAACATACAATCTCCCAAGACTGAGTTAAGAAGAAACAGAAAATCTGAACCGACCAATTACCACCAATGAAATAGAATCAGTAATCAAAAACCTCCCAAAAAACAAAAATCCTGGACCAGATGGCT
>NW_011888921.1:516042-543376 GCF_000151845.1 Pteropus vampyrus
GGAACATATCTCAACATAATAAAGGCCATACATGATAAACCTACAGCTAATATCATACTCAATGTGGAAAGGCTAACAGCATTTTCCTTAAGATCAAGAACAAGACAAGGATGCCCACTTTCACTACTCTTCTTCAACATTGTATTGGAAGTCTTAGCCATAGCAATAAGACAAGAAAGAGAAAAAAAAAGGCATCCAAATTGGAAAGGAAGAAGTAAAACTCATTATTTGCCGATGACATGATACTATATGGAGAGAACCCTAAAGATTCCACCAAAAAACTGTTAGAACTCATCAGTGAATTCAGTAAAGTAGCAGGTTACAAAATAAATATTCAGAAGTCAGTGGCATTTTTATACACCAATGATGAACTTTCAGAAAGAGAAATTAAGAAAACAATCCCATTTACAATTGCGTTGAAAACTATAAAATAGGGAATCAGATTAACCAAGAAGGTAGTAGACCTGTTTTCAGAAAATTATAAGTCATTGAAAAAAGAAATTGAAGAAGATACAAATAAATGGAAGCATATACCCTGTTAATGGGTAGGAAGAATCAATATTGTTAAAAATGGCCATACTACCCAAAGCAATCTATAGATTCAATGCAATCCCTGTCAAAATACCAATGATATTTTTCAGAGAATTAGAACAAATAATCATAAAATTTAATGGAGCCATAAAAAACCTTGAATAACCATGGCAATCTTGAGAAAGAAGAACAAAATTGGAGGTATCGTGCTACCTGATATCAAACTATACTACAAGGCTACAGTAATCAAAATAGCATGGTACTGGCATAAAAAAAGATATATTGCTCAATGGAACAGAATAGAGAGCCCGGAATTAAATCTATGCCTATGCACTCACTTAATATATGACAAAGGAGGTAAGAATATATAATGGGGTAAAGATAGTCTCTTCAATAAATGATGTTGGGAAAATTGGAAAAATACATGCAAAAAAAAAAAAAAAGCTGGACCATCTTCTTACACCGTATACAAGAATAGAATCAAAATAGATTAAAGACTTAAATGTAAGACCCCAAACCATAAAACTTTTAGAAGAAAACATAGGCAATAAACTCTCTGATAATACTAACAGGAATTTCTTTTCAGATATATCTCCTCGGGCAAGGGAAACAAAAGAAACAATAAACGGATGAGACTATATCAAACTAAAAAATTTTTGTACAGCAAAGGAAACCATCAACAAAACAATAAGACAACCGACTGTTTGGGAGAAGATATTCACTAATGATACATCTGATAAGGGGTTAATATCCAAAATTTATAAAGAACTTATACGACTCAACAAAAAAACCCAAACAATCCAATTAAAAAATGGGCAGAAGTTCTGAACAGATACTTCTCCAAAGAGGAAATACAGATGGCTAACAGACATATGAAAAGATGCTCAAGGTAGCTAATCATCAGAGGAATGCAAATTAAAATCACAATGAGATATCACCTCACACCTGTCAAAATGGCTATCATCAATAAATCAAAAAACAAGTGTTGGTGAGGATGTGGAGAAAAGGGAATTCTTATACATTGTTGGTGGGATTGCAAATTGGTACAGCTGCTGTGGAAAACAATATGGAGGTTTCTCAAAAATTAAAAATGGATATACCTTTTGACCCAGCAATTGCACTTCTAGGTATTTATCCAAAGAAAACCAAAACAGTAATTCGTAAACATCTGTGCACTTCAATATTCATGGCAGCACAATTTACAATAGCCAAGATGTAGAAGAAACCTAAATGCCCATCGACGATTGGATAAAGAAATTATGGTTCATATATACAATGGGATATTACTCAGCCATTAAAAAAAAATGAAATCCTGCTGTTTGCAATGACATGGATGGACCTAGAGGTTATTATGCTGAGTGAAATAAGTCAGACAGAGAAAGATAAATACCATGTGATTTCACTTATATGCGGTATCTAAGGAACAAAAGGAACAAACTAACCAAAAACGGACTCACAAAAATAGTGGACAATTTGGTGACGGATTGGCAGTGGGTGTTGGGAGGCTGGGAGATTGGGGTGAAGGGTTAAAGAAATACAAATTAGTACTTGATAGTTGAGCACGTGGATAGAGAGCATGACAGAAGGAATGCAGTTAGCATAAATATGATGACTAGGTGGAGGGCCAGGGGAGGGTGGGAGTAATTGGGGGGATCGTTTTATGAATGTTATAGATGTCTAACCAACGTACTGTATACTTGAAACTAATTTAAATAAATAAATTTATTAAAAAAATTGGTACAGCCACTTTGGAAGACTGACTGTCTCTTACAAAACTAAACATACTCTTACCATACAATGTAATCATATTGCTCCTCGGTATTTACCCAAATGAATTGAAAACTTCCTGCATATAGTTGTTTATAGCAGCTTTATTATAATAGCCAAAATTTAAAAGCAACAAAAATATCTTTCATAGGTGAATGGATAAATAAACTGTAGTACAGGCAGAGGAATATTAGTCAGTGCTAAAAAGGAATGAGCTATCTAGCTATGAAAAGATATTGAGGTGAAAGTGGAGACATTAAAACTGATACTACAGAAATACAAAGGATCATGAGAGAATGTTAACAGTTATACACGAATAAATTAGATGCTCTAGAAAAAATTAGTAGATTCATAGAAACAAACAACCTACCAAGACTGAATTATGAAGAAATAGAAAATACGAACAGACTAATGACAAGTAAGGAGATTGAACCTGTAATCAAAAATCTCCCAGTAAAGAAGTGCCCAAGACCAGGTTGCTTCATGTGTGGATTCTGCCAAATGTTTAACCCATTACCCATTTAGAAAATAAAGTGCAGTTCGCTGCTAGTGTTAATTTTATATAAACACTCTCTTTGAGGCTGAAGCAAATTTGACTGGTTTTCAATGTGAAAATAAAATATAAAAACTGTTCTTGGAGTTATTTCTAAACAGAGCTTATCTGTAATCCTAATGTAACAGAAATACATATGATGATCAGTATTGAATAACTTTTTTATGTGGTAAATTTCAAAGCATGGAACAACACAAAACGGAACATCACATTCCGCACAAAAATGTCACGTTTCTCTCCAGGTCTTCTTGCCATCCTTGTCATTGTGCGAGCAGCAAACTGCAGCGACCACTTGAATTCTGTTTCCCTGGTGTTGGTGGTATGCTCTTAGGGAAGAGTCGTCCAGAGGTGAAGAGGTGTGACATCATCAGAGCACAGACGACCCTGAAGACGTTGCTGTCTTGGCTTGGGATGCTTTTCCAGCATTCCTTCAACCAACATCAGTCTGAAGTTTACGTGGCAGATTGTGTGCTCAGGATTGTCCTTCTTGAACAGGATGCAGGAGTTCAGCACTGTAATGTTTAGAAGATGACGAAAGAATTTCTTACACCAAAACTCGTGCCTTTTGTGCTCAGTTGGATAAGAAATGAGCATTTGACCAGCCGAGTCTACTGCTCCCATATTCTCGTTATAACCCACAATGACATGTGGCTTCTTAGTTTTCTTTCCATTTCTGTTGTCTACTTCACTTGTCTACTTATATCATTGTAGAATGTTGACAACATTGTCACCTCCTTCTTGTCACACCATTTCAGTGCCATAAGTTTGCCACAGAATTTGGCTACAGTCATCCCCTTTGCAATCCTTTACTTCAGATCATTTGGCATCTGTTTTTTGTTCAAATGAACTGTCCCAACTGCATCAGTTCTGTTTTGATGTAATTCTCTGAAAAGCATGGAAGATGTATGGCAAACTTCGGGGGTAAGGTTAAGACTGTAATCCAAGAGTTATCTTGGGGTAAACGCTATAGCCACAAGTGCCACTGGCGAGTATTCTTGGGGCAAACGGGAAATAGGTTAAAGAATTAATGCCAATCCTTTCTTCTCAGATGCTTCCAAACAATTGAAGAGAAGGGCATACTTCTAAATTCATTTTATAAGGCCAGTATTATCCTCACACCAAAGACAGATAAGAACACACAAGAAAATTACAAGCCAATATCCTGGATGAACATCAATACAAAATCCTCCACAAAATACTGGCAAACCAAAGTCAACAGCATATTAAAAGAGTTATAAAGTGGATTTATCCCTGAAATTTGTTTCAGGTTATGAAATCAATCTATAAAAATTATTTTTTTTGTACAGATGGAAGATGGCACCTCACGATTTTTTTGATCTTTAGTAGCGGTAAAGTCAACAGTTGTGTGGTTATTTCTCCAGAGAGGGAGGGAACAGAATAGACAGGGGAGGAATAGAGTGAGAGAAGATCTTGTGGTTGGCTCAACAATATGTTGAAATGGTCACAGGGATGTCTAATAGTCAATTTTAACTTGATCGTGTTTCTGCAATGCAAAGGTCCTCTGTCGCCTAGATCATTAGTAACTTAATCTGCTCACAAGGAGTTCTCATGGGAGCGTTTCCTGTTGATTTACTTGTTTGTGTGTATGCATGTCTATTTTTTATAAAAATCAAGTAAAGATGCTGAGTTTAGGAAATGGCTTCAAGTCACAGAGTGGAAAACAAGAATTCAGTGGAAACTGGAAGAGGAAGCTGGGCATTACCACGAGACTCCTCAGTTCCTGTAGAATTTACAAAGATCTAGGGAGGGATTTGTGAGACATGGGAAAGTTTGGAGCTTGAGCTAATCTTATTTGGAGCTTAAGGAAGTGAATGATTCTATTTGATGCCTTAATTACATAAAGCATTTGTATTTTAACACATCAAAATATTAATAGATAACATTTCTTGCTTGAAATTTTAGGCACACTATTGAGTAGAGATAATTTGGGATGCATCTCAAAGGGCTAAGAGAGAGAACAAGAAAAGAGTTAAAGCAAGTCTAGATAGAGGGTCACTAGGAGGAAGAAAGGAGAGGAAAAGAGTCAAAAGTTATTTCCAAATGCTCGTTTCTCCAGGATGCCCTTAGAGACTTGGTCCCTTCCTTGTTCCTATGTTCCTTTTCCTTTCTGTTTCTCTTTGGCTCTGCCAAGCCTTCCCTTATCCCAGGCATGATGGAGCTTATTATTACTTACAGGTATCTGCTCTTCTTCTTCCCAGGCTTACGGCTCCATGACATTTCCCAGTGTCCTTGCATCTAGGTCAGATCAGGGTATTTGGACAGATGAAATGTGGGCAGAATGTTGTAAACTACTTCTTGGGTTGACCATAAACTATCTTCTCTTTCTTCCATCTTCATGGCTAGAAAAGAAGGTCAGGGGTTTAATTCCCATGAGAGCTCCTGACCGGGAACATCTGCCTTTGACTTACGTGAATGATAAGCTTTTTTGTTAAGCCACTGGTAATCTTTTTGGTTTTATAGTAGCTGTTGCTACTCTGACTTGATATAACAGCTGGTGCTAGCTATCCGCACTTTTATCTCCCTCTTCCAACCGTTACCTCAAGCTCCCTCTCTATTTTCCATCTGGTCAAAATATCTTTAGAAGGCTTAGTATATGCCTCCCATTTGACTTATGTGATATTCAGGAGAGGAGGCATGGAGAGGGGGGCAGGAAAAGGAGCTGAGTTTAGGGAATGACTACAAGTCAGAGTAGAAAATAAGAATTCAGTGGAAGCTGAAAGAGGCAGCTGGAAGTTACCATAAGACATCCTAGTCTTTCTTACATAATAAATTTGGATTCCATGCTATCACTACTATAACCATTTGTTACCTTTTACCCATGTGCAAAATTGTATTATCTTCATTAGAGGGCTTGAGGACTATTTGGAAGATTCAATTTTAAGCTAATTGAGGACAAAGATTACATATCATTATAGCTTTATATTTTGTTAATTAAAAGTTAAAAAAAAAACAGGATGTAATTTGACGGGCTTAATGAAATTAAGAAAAGCACCAGATCTGCCTCCAAAATACTGATAAAAAAATACTTAAATTGAGTCACTGAATAAAACCTAATAAATTTTTATCCTATTATGAGTACTTTGTTAAAATGTACTTATATTTCCCAAGGTCAAAACCACCCACTTTGTGCAAAGGTCTTGATTTCAGTAGATCCTGTCAAAGCCAGGTGGGTTGCCTCAAAGAACTTATCTACTGTCTCTTGTAGTAAGCACTATGGGCTGCTTATAATATATTTTAGATTCGGTAGTTATTTTTCAGGTCATCCATATACATAAAATTTATTTTAAATCCTTTAACACATTTTTCTCATATGGATGTTACTGTTACAGTCTCTTGAGAGAACATGTGTTGGGTATGTTAGAATAAGGCTTAAAGTAATACACTGACGTCTTTTCAAATGCTTTAGAAAATTTTAACCCTCAGGAATAAATCCCTAATTAGGTGGTCAAGTCTTAGACAGTAAGTGAAAATAGATAAGGAAATTTGCTAGCAGATCTGCCCCTCTGAAAACCCATCCTGTGGGGGTTGTCAGGAAACTACTATTCTTATACTCCTCTCAGTTACCTGCCACCACGTGGTGGCTGTGCTTAGGTAAACAGATTCTTAGATGCGGAGTGAAAGGAAGAGGGCAGTGGTCCAGTAATCCCGAGAAGCAGAGTATAGAAATATAGGATTGTCTGTTTTCAGGAAGGAGAGATTTAGAAGATATAAATTCTATAGCAAGGGCAAAGAATTAGTTCATTTAAAATAAATTTTCTCTTTTATCCCTGAAACATATCATAAAATCAGACTCCTTCTCTACTCTTGCTTTGTTCCTCTTTAAACCAGACTCTGACATATTCTAGGGCCTTCTTCTATATTCATAATATATTTTTATACGTATAATTTCTCATGCATTATCTCATTTTATCCTGAAAATAGCCATGTGAAGTAGGAGGTATCATCAGTTTATATGTCAAGAAAGTATGGCTCAGAAGGCTGATTGGTATATTTTGACTGTCTTACAACTAAAATGTCTCGAGTTTGGGTCATTTGTTTCTAAATCTTATGATTGATTCATAACATGTTCTTCAATAGCCTACAAGTCTTTTCATGATCTGGTTCTTTCTCAAGCTTTGCATCTTATCACTTCCATTATGCAACCCGTAGTTCAGTCATGTTGAACATCTTTCAGTTCCTCACTTTTGCCACAGCCCCTCACACTTCTGAGTATTTACTTTTGTTCTCTGCTTCTACCTTTAATATTCTGGCCACCATTTTGTTTGATTAACTTAGTTAAGCTTCACATTTCATCATATATGCCATCGCTTCCAGGGAATCTTTACTAACCAATCTTCTCTCTGGTGTCCCTCATAGTGCCTTGCTTGCCCTCCATCTTCATATTTTTCACACTTAATGTATTGTAATTGTATCACCCACTGGTCTGTGAACTATGTGAGAAGAACAGACCATATTTTTCTGATTCAGTGTCTAGCTCATAGTAGTAGGTGCTCAATATTTATTTTTGGACTGACCGATCAGAAGGATGAATGAATGAATGAATGAATATTGCTTATTCAAAATTATCCTTTCTTCCAGCCAGTTTCCAAGTCTCCTTTATTATTTTCTCAAATGTTTTAGCATACTAAGAATAAGAGTTGATTTGACTTGAAGGTGTGTCCTACATTTACAAATATGCAAATGTCATTCTAGGGCCTTCTAAGAGTAATGGAAGACCAGATATCACTTTGAGAAGACTGAATAAATCAAAAATCCCACTTTGCTACTTTTCTGGTTCTACTTTTTCTCACCACCTACTTTCTAGCCCTGGATTCCAGTCATTTTTCCATCAAATTTTCTGTGAACCATTTGCTATCTATACAGAGCTAAATCATAGGTCAAAATAACAATAAAAATGCAAATTTATAGGAGTTTCTCATTATGTAGAAAAGGTTATTTGAATTCTTGGTCCAAAAGTATTGTAATCTTAGACCTTGCTGAAATCAATTCTCTTGAGATTTTTCCATCCATAAGTTTAGTAATTGTCTTCTCACAATTCTTTGTTATATTTCTCAGTCCTGTGTTGCAACTTTGAAAGCTTGGGCATTCTCTGGTAGGAACTTTTTAATGCAAAGGAATAAAAGCTCCTCAGAGATTATCTACCTTGAACTATGTCCAAGTTTTTCACAAATGAACTACGTAAAATCTTGCCATGTGTTCCCCTTTGTATTGGTACATCTGAATTGATATTTATAAAATGATCTAGAGTATATAGTCACTGATTGATGAAAGTCATTAGTTTCTGAGTATTTAGATAACTCAATATCTGGTATTGTTTGATTTACCCAGACAAGTGAAATGTGGTTAAAACAAACCTTTGGGTCTTATACCATGCCGCGCCCTGCCTCCCCCATCTTTTTGCAAAAGGTCTAGGGAGCAGCTGGCTGCCAGCTGGAGCCTCATACTGTTTTATTGAAGTGGAATTGGGGCTTTAACAAGCTTAATTATAACAAGACTTCACCTGCATCACAGAACTGGTTACCACTCCCCCATACCTTTTTTGTTGTTGTTGTTGTTTTAAACACATTGCTGATTGTTTTGAAGCCTGCTTTCAATATTTCTAACCAGATCTTATTTGATCTGAAAGCTTTTTAGTGATACTCTTGATTTAGTTACAGTAGCATAAAAGGATAAATTAAATCTAGCTACGTTTGAGTAGGTATGATCAGGAATAGGATGAGGGAACTTGGAGATAATGATGTTATCTATAAACTTGATTTAAGTGATAGATCTAGCTAGGTCATCTTTCAATGAGTTGATGAAGGAACCATGTGCTCATATCATTAGTACATTTGTCCTGAGAGTTTATCTTTATTTTGCTTTATGATTCTCTTAAGCATATTATATAATGTAATGCTCACATTTGATTGTAAGTACTTCTAAGAGCTTCCTAATGTAGCTGATATAGTTACCAGCACACAGCTCACACTTGTGAAATACCAACAATAGCTTGATTTATTGGAAGTCTATATGAATATGCAAAAGAATTAATGATCACATTTTTAAACATCATATTATAAACCTTTGTGTTTTCTTTTAGCGTGACTGCTAAATGATGATTAACAGCTACAGTGTTTTTAGTGCATAAACAAATGATTGTTAACTTCTTTAAGATGATGAGTTGGGGGATGGTTTAGAGAGAGACTTGAAATTACCTTGTAAACATGAAGAGAAAAAAGTGATAGGATCTGTGGTTTGTGATAATAGTAATAATACAATGTGAAAATGTTGGTTGGAAGTAATAATCTCTGTTGCTTTTTGTGCTAAAAGATTTTTATATCCTGGGCAGCCTGAAAAGGCACAAGGCTACATGAATAAATTAGATGTTAGCATGAAATAAATGAGGTTGACCCTTTTGGGCTTATGTTTACAGCTTTCTTGTCATCAATAAGGTAATTACATTTCTATTTGTAGCACTTGGGATTAGAGATATTTATAGGTCTCGGAAAAGAAATTGGGGACAGTTAGTTCAGCCCAACAACAATATTCCAATAGACAGGGTTTTCTAAACAGAAAATTGGATGAAAGAATCATCTATGATATTTACTATGTACCCTATTTTAAGAGGCTTAGCTGATGCATAATATTCAATGAGAAACAAGGAAATGCCATATCGCTTTGGACAATTTTATAAGGGAACATGGTCTTGTAATAGAAGAAAAGAAAATTGATTCTTATAATTATTATATAGACTATATTATTTAGTCTGTTGTTCAAATATTTTAATGGTTAAATTCAATTTCTCTGAAGCCCCAGACTCAAACGTTATCTCTTCATTGTAGCTTTTTCTAACTTTCCTTCTCAGTCACGCGTACTGTCCCCTCAAGCAGGATTACCATCTCCTTCATCTCTGCTAACATCTCCGCTAACAGTGCATTCCTCTTCTCTTATAGCACTTCTCAAATTGCATTGTAATCATTTGTTTACATATCTGTCTCCCTCACCAGACCTTGAGCTCTTCAAGGACTGAGACAGCATTTTATTTAATTCATTAGGTATACCCACAGTCTGTCAGTGCCTGACACATAATAGGCACATAATAAATGCTGCAAGAAAAGAAGAAACGCTCATCTTATTACTCCTTCAATGTCATGTAGTCTTTTCTAGAAAACTGCAGAGTGCTTAACAGTCCTCTCAGCTCATATTGCATAATAGTACTGTAATTAAAGCATAAGCACTACCAAGTCATTGTAAATCATCCTGAATTATTGTCCTGGAATCTACAGGTATGGTTTTTGTTTTTTGTTTTTGTTTTGTAATTCACTCATTTTTTTAAAATGTTTGGTTGGGTATATGAAACTTGGTAACTAAATGTTAGACTTTGAAAATTCATTCATATTTATGAGTAATTTAAATTAGAATTTATTCTTAGGAAAATAAATAGTAATTTTATTAAACAGTCATTGAGGTGATCAATTATGCTTCTTGATAAATGGTACACTACCATAAAGACTAAGTTCAACCCAGGATGATTTACAATGACTTGGTAGTTAGTGAGTAAGTAGGGTGGTAGCTAAAAAGCCTGTTGGGTATTAAGTTCATCTTTTGAACAAATGTTTTGGTTTCATTAAAAATGAAAATACATTCCACCCAGATATTCCTGTTATTATACAAATTTATGTGTATTTAAGAAAAAATTTAGTAATTCTATTTCATTCATTTATACTTGAGTCATTAAAAATACATTTGGTAATGGATAAGAGGGGCTTCATTCTTGGCTTTACTCATTATTTTAAACCCCTCTAAAACATTTTTCTCCCCTTGCATCCGACAAACTTAACCAATTAGGTGATCTGACAGTTGCACAATCACCTCCAATACTAATTTTGGCTGAAGAAATTTTTAAAAAATTATTCATTACCTTTATTAAATTAGGTCTTCTAGGTTATGTTGTTTTTTATAAACAAACTTATGTAAAATTAAACAACATGAAAAATCACAGCATGAACACTTAGAGATCTTTAAGGACACAGGCCATGATTTATTTTATTCTATTTTAATTGGGGTGACATTGAGCAACAAAATCCAATCAGTTTCAAGTGTGCAACTCAATAGTAAGTAATATATGTGTGTGTGTGTGTGTGTGTGTGTGTGTGTGTGTGTGTGTGTATTGCATGAAGAAGGGGAGGTGAGAGGTAGAGAGGGGTAAAAGGAGCCATGATTTCTTATTCACGGTTATATTATCAGGTCCTAGCAGAATGCCTGAGAGAAAACAAAGACTTAATAAATTTTGAATATAGATTAATTGACGAATTCATCAAAAAATGTTATAGGATAATATAAAATTTTTTGTTTAGTGATTAAGTCAGCAGAAGGAAATGCAAAGGTCATTTTTGTATTTGAGGCATGTGAGGAATTTCAGTTATGGTGGGAGGCTTGCAGAGAGAGAAATCTTGATTTATATGCAATGCATATTTTGTACCCTGGAAAGAAAATAGGAGGGTTGGTCTTAGACAGAACAAAGATTTAATTAAAATGACAAAGTTTCTGATTAGCCAATACTGGGACTAGAAAATGCCTGGTTTATTCCACATATAATTTATAAACAAATTAATATACATCTACTGGGGTCATAATCAAAATAGTTTGGGGCACTGCTCTAGAAAATGTAGAACTATTGCGATACAGCTAAGTAGAAGCATTAGCATACAGACTTCAGGGCAACTTTTGAGATGGAAATTTACAAAGCACCTTTTCCATCTTACTTTAGACCTGGCAATTTGAAAACTATGTTAGAGAGTTGAGCAGTACACATGGGGCAGTGGAGGTGCCTGGAACAGAATTCTGATAGGTTTGTAAAGAATAGAAGTCTTTGTTCTGAACACTTCATTGTTCAATGAAAGCTGTCCTGAACCTCCTCATGGTCTCAGGTAAGGGTTGATTCCTGAGAATGGTATATGCCAGCCGAGGAAGGAAGATTTCACTTTGGAATGTGGGATTCCGAGCCCAAGCCTGGTTGCCTGGCAATATCTAACCATGCATTGACCACGGCAGCAAATCAACGAGTAGAGGTGGTTGCCACACGGTGGCAGGTGGAACACTATGGGAACAGCCTCTTGAAAGCTACCTTAAAGGCTTAAGTAAACTAAGATTGTCAGTATGTATTTATTTCATACTAAAGAGTCTAAATATAAGTACTGGAAAGAAAAAAAGATAATGGATATACATTTTTATTTTCCTCATGTTCTAGAGATTTGGTAAGATTTAGTGACACTAACTGGGCAGTTTTGTTTATGGGTATTCATTACAAATGTCTCTTTTCATCTGATGAATGAAAATAGCCTCAAGGATCACCTACTACGTCCTACTTGTCATTGGCAGGCCTGAGAGAAACCACCCTGGGTGAATGAGCCTTCGGGCTCTCCAGGAGAGGAGCTTCCAGATCCTGTCAACAACCCACTGCAGTTGTTTTTGGCTGCACGCTAGGTAGACGCTTTTCTTTCGGCTGAGTCTCACATCATATACTTGGAATGATATGCCCTCCTCTCACTCTCATCCCAAATACTGTGAACAGTTTGGAAGGAAAAGCTGTGGAAATGTGAAGCATGATTTTGGGAACAGAATCTCTGTTGCCGCGAAGCTTTGGCAAAGCACTGTCTATAGGCGACATATCTGCTGCATCTGTTTTTGTGTGTAGGAGGCACACTATATTTATCATCCAAGATGAGTCACCTCTTAAAGGAGCATAATCTACTTGAGCTTTTGTGTTTAAGCTGCTCTTTGGTAGAGGGAGCTGTAGTATTTAAGCTTTAAGTGGTACATGTCTAGGCCTCTTGGTAGCACCCTGCCAAGAGCAACAATAGTTACAGAGGGGAAAAAATCTCCTTCCTTCTATTTCTTCTCAGTCTTTTTTAACAATGTTACTGTTGAGTTAAAGGCAGTGAGGATCGTCAAGGGGTGCTGCGGTGAAAGACCAAGCCATCCCACACCTGTTCTAGAATTAGAACAGCTGAATTTGGCAAGGCAAGAAAACACAAAAACAAAGGATAAAGAGAACTAGGAATATTATAAAAGAGCCGTAAAATATCTCTAACCAATCATTGAACATCCATACTAGTTAATATCAGGGTTTTTGAAATGCGGTCTTCAGTATATAACCCTTGGTATATATTATTGACTCCCTACATATTTTATTTTCCCAACGTCTAAACAAAAAACAGTGACTTTTACCTCCTTTGTACTTCTATCTTGGGGCCTCTCTAAAAATTCTTTTTTAATTATAGATCACTCATTTGCACAAAGAATATTATTTTCTTTAACTCTAAAATATTCGTAAGGTATTTGGAGCTTGATAATTTTAGTGGAACACCCACTGATTTTTATTCTACACAGTATGTTTTCAGTTTATCTTCTACATCCCAATACTTGGGTAAGACTCCTCACCTAGACGCACATAGCTATATGACCTGCGTCATGAATCACATAGTGCTGTGAGTGAAACAGAACCCGTAGCATGGTCCCCCATATTAACTCGCTGTTTTACCCCTAAGTTTTACCTTTATATCCTGTTTATAAAGAGAAAGAGATATATTCCAAGTGATGATCACGTCTGCTTCTCTAGAGAGAGTTGTGAAGTTAGTATATAGACACAGGATTTAATGGACACCTTGCTGTAGTGTTTTTTTTTTTTTTTTTTAACATTAAAATTGAGTGCTAAAGAGTCTGAGTCTTAAGTTCAGTTGCCACTGATGTCCAGTTATCTTTAACGATGTGGAGATAACCTTTCCCATGACCTAACTGACTTTATGATGAGGTAATTGTGTGACTCTGTCTAGTTGATTTGAGGGGCATAGGAATATTTTCTCTATTCCATCTCAAGAAATGTGTAGGCAACATTGTCTTTATCTTTGTTCCTGACAGTCTTACTTTATTCTTTCCTTTGGGTTTAAGAAATAGAGTTTCTCTTAAAATGTAAACATAACTTGGAAGACATCCAAATTATTTTTCCACAGGATTTTTTTCCATCAGGTAAAAAATGTGGGAGAATGTGACTTTGGAAAGGCAAGTTGTGGTAAAAGGGGAGAAGGCCAGGAACGAAGAATTATAGTTCATTCTCTAAAGAGAAAAACAGTGATTATCTTATGGGGCCCAGGGAAGCAAGTGGGATCTTGGTTTCTGATGGCAGGAAAGTACAAATAAAGGGAAAAAAAAAAAAAGAGCACAGTAAAGTGCAAAGGAGAAAAATGCCTATTTCCCAGTTTGCTCACCCTTCCTTTATTTATTATTCTTGTGAGTTCATGGTGGTGAGTGTAAAGGAGCCTTGAGAAGAGATTATGGATGGCTCAAAGAAGAATATCACCACCAGTGGAAAAACACTGAAAGATGTCTGGCTATAGGTCAAGAAACTTAAGGTGAAAGTGTTCAGAACACACCACACATATCATAGATCACATAATATGCCCAGCATTTTTTTTCCTGGTGCATAATAAACATTCAGTCAACGTAAGCCCCCTTTTCCTTTGTCCTCTTCCTTTTTGGTCATCACAGGCCTCGTCATCTTCTTCTCCTGCTTCTTTGTCTTCTTTTTTTTTTGGTCTCTTCCTTCTTTTTCTTACTGTTTTCATTGCTATTTTTGTTATGTATTACCTCCTCCTGGCTTAACTTCCAGTCTTGACTATATAGGTCTTAGCCAACCATTAAGATTATTTCTCTAGGATTTAAGTTCTATCTCCACTAAGCTTTCTGTGACTAAATCCTAACCCACATTGACCTCCCATTTAGGATTAGTACTTAGTTATAATCTGTCTTAAATTATTCTTTGTTATTTCAAGTATTATTTAACCTCGTTGGCCGAACAAGGTGAGAAATATTTTAAAGGTTGAAATTGTATCCCTATTTATTTCTCTGTACTCATCACAATAATTAGAACAATGTTGAGCATATAGAATGTCTTAAATAACTGTTTATCAAATAAATTATAGGTTTTCAATAAATACTATTCGATTGACTGTCTTCCCTCTTCATGCTCAGAAAAGCATACATATGTTATGTACTATGAGGAAAAGGAAGAAAAGGATTTATTAATGCTCACAATTTACTTGGCACACTCATATTTCTGTCCTGCCAGGTTAAAATCTATCCTTACTCACCACTCTGGCCAAAAGATACAAAAACGAATGAACAAGGAAAAGTCCCCCAAAGAAAAAAACAAAACAATAAAAAATACAAAGCCAAAAAACACAACAGCAAACAAATCCAAATGCTTATGAAATGAATAAAAATAATAATAATACATTTATAAGGTCAACATAGATAATTAGAGTTCAGATTACAACTGGGAAAGAATTACTCAGTCAAGGTTATGTTTATTATCCTGGAATTGAAGCAAATATTTGAAATGGATTTAATAATGGATAGAGCAGCATCTGATTTTTTCCACATAATCCATTTTAGATCAGGAATACTTTGTGGCAAGAACATGAAATCAGTTGAGACCAGCTGACCTTTGCAAAGAATTGTGGCTGGTTAACTTCATAGTTCACTTCATATTGTATTTGAGACATGAAAGAAAAATCTTCCAGTCCCCATCTGCTGAATTATTTCTCTCCCCTCCTTCAAAGCCGATACAGAAAACCACCTCTACCACAAAGCCTTCAAATGGAAGACGCATGTGAATACCCTGCTCAGTCCTGTCAGAGCGGTGAAACAGCCATTTTAACTCTTGATTAATTCAAGCAAACAAGAAGACAATTCAGTTAAATGTAATTAAATATGCAACAGGACTTTTCTTTTTCCTTTTCTTAAAAAAATTTTTATTTGCTCTCACAGTTTGTCAAACCAGCTTGAAATTAAGTATACGATAAAGAGCAATTGTTTTTTTTTCTTTTGTCATGTTTAAATTCTATGAGTTACGGACATAAACTCCACACAGTATCTGCTAAGAGGACAACCTATCCAGCCAGATTCTTTTTTAATTATAGCTTCTCTTTTGCAAAAACTAAAGCTTTTTCTAAATACTTGATAGCAGAATGTTTCCAAGCACTGTTATAGTCGTAACTCTGTGCAAGCCGTGTAGTACAGACTTCTCTAAAGCTGAAAAAAAAAGTATTGTTAAGGGAGAGATTTCTTCTTCCATCAGGTTCTGTTCCCTGATGCTTCCCAGGCAGGCCATA
Organism: Pteropus vampyrus; assembly: GCF_000151845.1. Taxonomy (NCBI): domain Eukaryota; kingdom Metazoa; phylum Chordata; class Mammalia; order Chiroptera; family Pteropodidae; genus Pteropus; species Pteropus vampyrus. The sequence goes on from NW_011888921.1 coordinate 532,066, forward strand.
GCTGGATGAACCCCAACACCAGTATATTCCAAATACTTGGCTAAATGAGATAGTTTATGGAAATTCCACCGCAAAGACATTCCATTCGCTTGGTGGAGTTTGGGCTTGGCACTGTGCAGTGTGCTTTTATGTCTGCATCTGTGCCTACTTCTTTGCATCTGTAAACTTGAACTGCTCTTCCTTTAACTCTTCTGCTCCAATGTGCCTAGTAGAATACTACCTCCTCTGTACTTGACAAAATTATTCTTTTTTCAAACCTATTTCTAATCTAATGGAAACATTGCTCTCTCACTAAGAATCTAAATTCCTATTATTTTTTCCATAGAGTGCTCACTTCCCACAGGCCCTGATTAAATGGGTTGAAGTGAGAGTTGGCTTTTTTTTTTGCACATCATTTCTTGATCAGTGAATCAGCTGGGTAAGCTAGTAGGGTGAAAACCAAAGAGATGTTATTTTATTTCATTTTATTTTCACATGTTAACAGTTGGAGTGAAGGAACCTTGGCTTCTGAAGCACTTCCCATTTTCATCACTTTAAAGGTCATGATTTTTCTCTGTGACCTTCCTTAAAACATCACTGCTATTGTTTACCACACCCTGGAATTTTTTTCAGGTTATATAAATGATTTGGCACAAAACCTTCCTCTTCATGTGTTCCCTGCAATCTTCCTCAATAACTTCAACACTTTTAACCCTGAAGAATCCTTGATATGATTGCTTTTCATTTCTGACCCTATGGACTTGTAACTCATTGCTTCCTGAGCCACATAGCCTAAAATTCATCATCATAAATCAATATTTTTCTTCCTGAGATCTTTAATTCAGTATTTCCTTCGCTGTTTACTCTCCTTTCTGACCTCGCCTTATATGCACAGCCAGCTCTTTTCAGTTGGCCTCTCTGATCCTTCTCTGCCCAACTCATTAACTCTCAACCCTGGATAACCTCCACCGGTTGCTTTCCCTACTTTTTTTCTGAGACAACAGAATGATTTTGGAGAAGGAGGAAACAAAATATAATGCCCCCTAATATTGAAAATTCATTTCTTAATTCAGCTTTCACATCCAATTTAGCAGCGTTGTTTCCCTTTATCCCCCAACACCACCATGATACTCCACTATTTTAGAGAGAAAAGAACATCAGATTTGCCCACTTTTGAATACCCTAATCTTTATTTCCTTATGTCCCTCTCTTTTCTACTCTTTTCTACTCTTTTTTAGTTTATATTCATGCCTCTCTGAATATTCTGGACTCCAAACATTACCAGTGTTTTCAGATTATTACTATCACAAATATCTACTTTTTATCTAACATCTTCATTCTTTCCCAATCTGTAGACACATGCATTTTGAGTAAAAACAAAAGCAAGAACAAAGCTTGTTCATTCAATAAATATTTACTGGACACCTGCTCAAATTAGGCACTTTTGTAGGTATATGGGATGCAAAAAGTAAAACTCAATAAATACAAATTTTGTGTATTTGGTACCTTTTCTATATACCAACCAAATACTTTCTTCAAATACTTTTTCTAAATTCCCTTCCTCTATTTTTATTGTAACCATTCCTTTCAGGAGTCTCCTAGTCTGGTTTTATCTTGATTGATACCACTCTCTCCAGGATTAAGAAAAATAATGATGGCTTTTTTTTTTTTTTTTTTGTCTTATTAGAAGATCTTTTATTTGTCCTTATTTTCCTGTTCACTTCACTTTGTCTTATTATCTGTTTTTCAGGTTCTTCTCTCATGTCTCATACTTCTCCTTTATCTCCTCTCACACCTTAAGTCTGGTTGTTTCTTAAAGTGTTATAAACTATAATATTTTCTCTTTAGTCACTTTATCAAGAAACAGTTTTATTTTAAATATCTCTTATCATAATCCCTATGTACTTCTTTCACAATTATATCTCATCTCTGGCCTTGTACCTCCTCTGCAGCTCACATTTAAAATGGCCTATTCAATAATTCTGTTTGAATACTCTGCCACACCTCAAATTCAACATGAGTATAGCTATATGTTGTATAGTCTGGTGCAGCATGTTGAATTATAGAATAGCAGGAACTCTAACTGGGATAAAGGCATACAGAGAGTCAACTTTTCTGTAGAGTCAGCCCCAGCAAGATCAGCTGGAAACGTCTCACGGGACAAAGCCAATGGATATGGCCATTTTATGCACAGTTCAGGCAAAGCCAAACCAGTGAGTCTAAAACATTATTAGGGACATGGTGTCATGGATTTCTGGGAGAGGGTAGAAATGTAGAAAGTTGTTTATTCTTAGCCAGCTCTCAATTTATGGTTGGGTAAATGAAAAATAGAGAACAAACATGGAGAAATGGACAAGTAAGATACATGAGAGGCATTTTGGGTGCAATTATTAAGTGAAATTCATAGGAGGGTCCTAGAACAAAAAGCAAGGTCACAGAACAGACTATACACAGACTAATGGTCAAGGCAAAAACATAATTACATGAATGGTGACAATCAGACTCTATGGTACTGAAAAGAGAGATGGGATCAGGGAAAAAGTCTTTTAACTGAATGACAATGTAGGCTACCAGGTTAGCTTATGACACCTATATGGTAAGGGCCAAATGGCTGATTAATTTCCTGTGGTATTGCAGTTCCTATCCTACTGGACATCTCTTCAATGACGACACTATTAAGTAGTCATTGACTCTTTAAAATCTGTTCTGTGCTAACATCTGTGAGACTGCCCTTTTTCTGACTCTTTTAATTTCTCTGAACATTTCTTAATCTTTCTTATGTGCTACTCTCTCTCTCTCTCTCTCTCTCTCTTTTTTTTTTTGCACTCGCAAATACTGGTTGTACCATTGGATTCTGTCTTTGGCCCTCTTCCATTCTTTCTATCTTCACTTTCCTTGGGCAAACTCATTCAATTTCTTGATTTTAACTACCACTGTATCCTGTTGATTTATAATTCAGGTCTATAGTTCTGGTATCTAGCTTGAGTTTCAGATTCATATATTTAACTACATTCTAGTTAAATCCATTTAAATATCTTACTCATTATGTTCAAATACAACATGTTCAAAGTGGATCTGAATTTTTTTTCTCTTTCTCCCAAACCAATGTTTCCTATGTTAATTAATTGCAACATTATCCACCTAGTCATTCGAGCCAGAATTTGGAGTCATCCTAAGCCACTTCCTTTCTCTCATCCCCCACATACAATCAACCAGCCAGTCCTGCCAATTTTACCTCATGATTATTTCTCAATCTCTTCTTACACTCTCCTGGTCCAGTTCATCATAATTGTGAACCTGGAATATGGAACACTTCACTTACCGAATCCTCACACACCCCGATTGCTGACTGGTTTCTCCACATTACATTGCTCCTCAAATAGTCTGAGTACTGTATCTGAAATTCATATCTGGCCAGGTCACCTTCTTGTTTCTAACTTTGCCAAGATTCTTCACTGTTTATTGAATCAACCTAAGTGTCTTAGTACAATTTAAGGACCCTTCATGTTCTGGCCCTGATGTGGGCTCTTCACACCATCTCCTGTTGTACCCTTCTTTAAACTACTTGTCTAAAACTCAACTCATGATTTATTTACCCTTTTATTTACGCGTTTTATCCCCCAAATATAAACCTCCTCCTATATTCAATATCATTTTATCCAATCTTCTAAACTAGAAAAGAAGTCAACATATACTCTCTTGACTTTCTCATTAATAGCCTCAATTTCTCACCAAATTTGATTAATTTTATGCCAGAAAATATCTCTCAAATCTAGACCCTCCATTGTATCTCTCTTTTAATATTTCTTCTCTGAACTACAAAAGCATCATGATTCCACAGAGCTTAGCTTTCTTAGCATTGGATGTCCCCATTCTGTGTTGTGCCTTTGGATGTTTCTGAAAATGTTCCTAAAATTATTGAACATTCTGAAGGCAAAGGACATATTACACATGTATCATATATATGCCACCACTAGATACAAAGTAAGTATTCAATTAATATATAATTAGCATACATTATATAGACAGATAGATATGTGGTCAGAATCACTCAGCCATTGCTTCATGGATACAGAGTGACACTTATTTTCCAATTTTTTGATAGCAGAAGGGGTTAGCATAACCTAAGGACAAAATTTTTTCCTCCATCTATCAAAGAACCATGAAGAATTTATTATAAAATAAAGAGACATGGTAAAATGTTCATCGCCTAAATAATCTCAACGTCATTTATACTCACCTTGTCCACACAGTGGTGTGAATTTATGGAAAGTGTTTGAAGATAACAAAACTTTTAGGAAAAATACAAACAGCTGATTCCACAAAATTTAGAAGAAAATTCATTCAAAAGAATCTTTGTTTCTGGAGATTTGGTGCTCCCTATTTCATTTAACCAAAAACATTATTGAAAAACAACTCTCTGGGATGTAGTTTCCATGAAAGTTCTCTTTCCTTTTTCCTCCTGCCAATTCACTAAAAACAGCTCCGAATTCAAGTCTTAAATTGAGTTCTGCTGAAAAATGACATGCTTTTAATAATTCAATAGCTTTACAAATGGTCCCTCAAGGCATGAATCTAGCTGCAATATATACTGTTAATGAGAATGGGGAACTTGGAAAGAGAGTGGAGAAGTTAGCTTGCTTAGAAATTGAAGATGGTATAAAGATGCTCTCTGTTTCACTGTTTAAGTAGCAATTATAAAAAGTGACTGATTGTAATGTTCAAAAGAAAGGTTTCTGCTTATTTCGTTAGAAGGTACAGATAGTTTACAGCTTTCACCAGTTCACTTTGGGGGTTCTGCTTTTCACCATACCTCTTACTGGACATTTAATCATAAAGACTCATATTTCACTTTTCACCAACCATCGTGACTCATTTGGCAGCTTCCACTCAGATCAGACAGCACATGCATAATCAAGATGTAATACAAGACCAGCCAGGCTTGGTCTTGCAGTAATCTTCTTTAAGTTGCATTTGCATCAAACACTTTGTGTCTGAAAGTGGGGACTGTCTTTAATGTTGGCAAGTTGATGATGGGGAAGAAAAACGTGTCTTAGTTCTCTGAGAGGATAACCTTATCTCTAGTGTAAGTTTGTTTGGAATGTCAGTAGCCAGTCTGAACAAAGAATTCCTTGTATGGTGAAGACGCCCTTTGAATTTATTTTTCCATTGAAGAACTGAATAGAAGACAATAGTCTCTGGGGGAAAAAACAGAGTTAAACCACACTTTACATCACTGGCATTTACAATTAATATTATTTTTTATTTTTCCTGGTGACTCAAATGGCAGGTATATGCCATTTTGATTCAATTATCTACTTTCAGCATTTTTCCCATACCACCAATTTAGGCAGTCTAGACAGTGTGGTTGCTCTCTGGTAAGTGGGCTCCTTTCTGGGAATTGATTTCTTTTGGATCATTGAGGAAGTCTCAGCAGACCTGGATAACTCTTCCCACACACTTCTTTTGCCAGTATGTTTCAATATCTATGACGCCATAATAAATTAATACATCTGTATCATATTAATACCACATTAGAGCAATGTAACAGTAACACGATACAATAGAAACATTGCTAACCCCCTAAGACTTTCACAAGGCTCTGCTGGACTAAAACCATTACTGTCAATTCCAGCTAACAGACCTTATGTCTGTGAAAAAGCAAAATAGACAGTGTCCTGGGTGCCTCTGAGTAGTATAAACTGTCTTGTTATCAACACTAACACTGCTGTCCAGAGATAAGGAAAGCAGACACTCAGACTAGTTACTCTGTGAACTGCATTTTTTATAACCCTAGGCACTCTCTTTTTTTAACATTGTTGGTTTGTCATTCTCTGGATAATTGTTCATAAATCATTGCTTAAATTGCTTATGACTCCATAATTTTTCTTGCCAAAAAGTATTTCACTGAATATTTGATAGATTTTCTAAACTAGTTTACTCATAAAATGCTTGGGTTTCAAATTTTTTGCATAGTAGGAAAAAACATATAGAGAAAAAAATTAAGACTTTTTCTAAAAGCCAAGTTCGCTGGGTATAATTTTTACTTCTAAAGTATACAGCACAGATGCATGAATCTTAGCTAGACCTTTCCTTTCTAACCACATTCCTAACTATCTATACCTTTCTAGTCAGGTCTAAGCTCAGTACATTTCTTTTTTATGTAAGTTGACTCTTTTCACAAAAGTGTTCAAAGGAAGAAATACCATAAGTTTTTGGGTTAATTAAGTCGATTGTTTCATAAAGACTTTACGAGGACTAACCTAAATCTTTATGTTGCATTTGAAATTCATTGTTCTGTACTTTTACCATCAAAATAAAAATCAAAAACAGCTGCTTATGTCTACTTATTTCTTTTCGCATCTTTGAAATATGCTGATAGGTTTGCCCCTTCATGTTTCTACACTAAATAAGCCCTGTTCCTGTGACCTCTCTTCAGGGAGACAATTTTCCAACCATTTAATCATTTTCATTGCTCTTCTTTGGCTCTGCTCCAAATTTTCTTTCCTAGGATGGATCCCCAGTGGTCACAGTGTTGTGGTATAGACTCCTAAGTAGTGCTGACTAAATGGGAAGTTACTTCATTGGCGGCACATAGCATGAACCTGATGTCATTCTATCCATGTAGCTACACCTTATTTTGTGCGATTCGCTTATGTGAAAATCCAAATACAGCTTAAAAATAAACTCGATAAGAAGATTCACCATGAGAGAACCTCTAGAAAAATACTCTAATATATTTTAAATGTGTAAAAAAAATAAAAATGATTTATTTTTCAAAATTTATGCATGTACTACTTTTCAGAGAACATCTATCATGTGAGAGGAAGTAATAAACCCATCTATTCATTCGCTCATTCATTCTTTCATTTATTCAAGAACATGTGTCAAATGTCTAGTATATTCTGATAACCATGGGAGGTATAAAAATAAGCACCTTATCTTGCTTATTGGCTCTTTACTTTGAGAAGTGCGTAGCCCAGAGAGGTAGATCTGTGTGAAAACTGTGGCCCCGCCATTTGCTAGCTGCAAATCATTAGCATGTAATTTCTCCAAACCCTAATTTCCTCATCTTCAAAATAAACACAAAGGCAATTTTAGCCTCATAAGGAGTAGTAAATTTTAAATAAGAAATATATGTGAGTAGTGTGATAGAGCAGCTTGTTATTATTATATTCCAAGGCCTTTCATATAGCAGATAATTTTATTGATTGAATTAAGAAATAAAAGGATGAATAAATAAACACACGAAAATTGACTATTATAATACGATGTAATAAACACTATAATAAAATTATGAACAAAATATCATGGGAAAGCAGAAGAGCAAAAGACTAAGCCTATTTGTGGAGACTCTCAGAAACATGCAGGAAATAATATTTAAGTGGCATAATTAAGAACAAGTAGAAGTTTGCTATGTGGAAAATGTGGGAAAAGACATTCCAGACAGAAGGAAGAACATGTGTAAAGACGTTGAAATAAAAGTAAGCGTGGCAGGTGAAAAAATTGTGAGAGGCCTGGTGAATTCTGAATGGAAAGGCTGGATAGAAGATTGTTGTCAGTGATGAGGCTGGACAAGTAGGCTAAGGTAAGAGATAAATGGTCACAAGTGCATTCTTAGAATTTATTCTTTAGGTAATGGAGAGACAGCTAGACTTAAGGAGAAGAATGAGGTTCCAAGAGAATTTGGGGAAAAATATTAGTAGTATAATTGGCAATGGTGTAAAGAATATAATTGGATGAAAAGAAACTGGTGGCAGAGAGATCAGTTATGATATGAAGTCTGCTGAGGTGATCCAGGGATGAGATGAAGAAGGTCTGAGTTAATAGGGGCAGTGGGAACAGAATAGGAAGCTCAGATTTGAGAGAGATTTTCTGTTATAAAATTAATCAAATTTGGTGAGCAATTGTTTAGGGCAATTGATGAGGTTGGTAAAGGAATTTATGTTAACCTCTTCTTTTCTAGTTTAGAAGACTGAATACAATTATAACAAATAGAGGAAGACGAGAAGTGAATAAAAATAAATCATGACTTTAGTTTTGTCAAATAGTGTAAGGCTTGTCCTACAGAGCTGGAAATTAGAATCTATAGCTTGAAAGAAAGATTTATCACAGGAATGTGGACTTGTGGATTATTAATATAGAGATAGAGGTTGACATTTGGGAGTGGACAAACTCTCATGCTGAGTTTGGGAACCTTTACGGTCACTATCTAATTGCCATTCCTAATCTGTATTATACTTACAAAAATGCTATTCTTTCAAATGTAAATTATCTTACAATTGTCTCTTTGGTATAATTTAATCATTTTTTCATCTAACATTAATTCATATGACATTTAATTCTGTTTCCAAGAGACTAGCCTGTTTATTAAAGACACACCTCTGTGTTTAAAATCATTTGCAAGAAGAGACCTGGCTCAGAAATATAGGACTCCATCAAGTGCACTCAATTTCTTGAAGCATAAATGTCAGGAATATGAAGGAATACTGGACTCCATTACATGAGCAGGGAGCATTAACTAAAATGGGAGGAAATGATAACTACTTGCGATGTCACTGTAAAGAAAAACATTGATTAGAGATCCATTTGGCACCATTTAGAGCATACTATCAGTTCTAGTGTTTCTGAAATCCAGATATAGTGCAAACCCACCTCCTCTGTCCTCTGAGCCACAGTAATCATACCTAATTTGTGAAGGTTGGATTGCTCTGTCAACAGTAGCCCCCTCCACCTCAAATCCTCAGTCATATGACTGAGCAGTCAAAGAAATTCAGAGCCATTATAAGCTGTTGGCTTCTGTAATCAGTTATGATCAGGCATAGGATTCTTTCAAATGACACCACTTCTAAATTATCAGTACAAAATGTTTAGAGTGTTAATCTTAAATTTTTATAAATTTTCTTGCATTTCTCTAATTTAAATAAATCTGCTTTCTAAGACTTTCTACAATTAAAAAATAGTTTAACCATGATTGGAGTCTTTTCACAGAATAAAAGACTCCCTTATTCCTGTCTCATTTCTATTTTTTTTTTTCTAGCCCCTGGGTATAAAGCAAGAGAAAAAACTTCACTGCAGTTAAAAGATAAAGTTTTAAGGATGTGTCTAAAAATTATCATTAAAAATATAAAAACTAAAGATTGGTCATAATAGGCAAGACTCTGAAGAAGGGATGTTTTCATTGTTCTAAACTATTTATTCTTAATGTCCTGTTGCCCCCATACTCTAAACATTCACAACAAGGTATAGACACTTGTTTGTACCTTTTTCTAGTTAAAAAAAAAAATCCAATCTCTATAAGGATAATCCTTTCCATAGGTAGTAAGTAGTATGTGAGTTGTTTACTTATTGAATAAGACTTATTATTTGGAAATAATTCCCTACATTAAAAAAAAAAAAACCATTATTTCTCTGGCTGTTCATTTCCTATTAGCCCAATGACTCATTCTCTTAGCCCCATTCTCAGCAGGAATGTGTATATTCAAATGTGTATATTCAAACGAGAATGCGTATATTCAAATCCATGAGAATGTGTATATGGATTCCAGTGCACAAACTTGGGGAAGAAAATGGTTTTACACAAAGATGAGAGTTCTGTGTACCTTAGATCATTTGCAAAAAGCTAATTCATGAGATGAAGGATCATTGGCCACCTCCTCAGTCAGACCATGTGTTGTACACACTTGTTCATTGACCAGTGGTGCATTTCTGTAATCAGGCATGCCAAGGATCCAGCCTTCTCTCACAACTGCCTTTTAGTTCATGCTTTTTTCCATTATTCTTTTTCTAAAGCAAATCAGTTTAGACAGTTTTCATGAAAGGATTCTTTTCGCATGGTATTTTTAGAAATAAATATAGAATGAAACCAATAGAAATTGGAAAACAGAAAACGTTTTTTCTATCACAGGTAAGATTCTGTCATTTCTTTTACTAGATTCTTCATTACAAAAATCAAACTTTTATGACAATTTAGGTATTCCTAATAGAGTTAGAAACATTTTAAGGTTTTAAACAAATTGACACATTCTGTCTTTTCAGTAATTACACATATATTCCTCATTGCAGTTCTTCTTCAATCTATAACAACAATCGCTGCACAATTATTTAGTTATTAACTTTAAGTATAATCTTTATGGAAAAGAGAGATGCCAAGTAGTCATTTGAATTTTGTGTTTGTAATTTTTTACTTTTTGTCCAAGAATTTTAGTGATCTATTTAGGTCATGAAGCTTCCATGGATTAACTCACATCTGTTTCACAAATCTAGAAAGTTTTTTGATAATTGTCCAGTATTTCTGTGGGAATACATAATAGACTAAGCTCAAGCCTTTTTATGTATATTATGTGTATACATAATATATACAGGCATATCTTGAAGATATTGCGGATTTTGTTCCAGACGACTGCAATAAAGTGAAAATCTCAATAAAACAAGTCATATGAATTTTCTGGATTCCCAGAGTGTATAAAAGTTATGTTTACATTATACTGTATTCTATTAGTGTGAAATAGCATTATGTCTAAAAACAATTACTATACATATCTTAATTAAAAAATACTTTATTGCTAAAAATGCTAAGCATCATCTGAGCCTTCAGCGAACTATATTATTTTTGCTGGTGGAGGGTCTTGCTTTGATGTTGATGCCTGCTGACTGATCAGGGTAGTGGCTGCTGAAAGTTTGGGTGGCTGTGGGAATTTCTTAAAAAAAAAACAACAATAGTTTGTTGCATCTATTGACTCTTTCCTTTACAAATAATTTCTCTGTAGTGTGTGATTCTGTTTGATAGCATTTTATGCAGAGTAAATCTCCTTTAAAATTGAAATCAGTCTTCTCAAACCTGGATGCTGCTTTACCTAAATTTATGTAATATGCTAAATCCTTTGTTTTTATTTCAGCAGTCTTTATAGTATCTTCACTAGGAGTAGATTCTATCTCAAGAAACCACTTTCTTTGCTCATCTATAAAAAGCAATTTCTCATCTGTTAAAATTTTACCATGAGAATGTAGCCATTCAGTCACATTTTCAAACTCCACTTCTAATTCTTGTTCTCTTGATGTTTCTGCCATATCTGCAGTTACCTCCTCCTCTGAAGTCTTAAACCCCTCAAAGTCATCCATGAGGGTTAGAAACATTTTCTTCCAAACTCCTGCTAATGTTATTTTGACTAGTTCCCATGAATCACAAATGACATTTAGAATGGTGAATCTTTTCCAGAAGATTTTCAGTTTGCTTTGATCAGATTCATCAGAGGAATTGCTATCTATGGCAATTATATCCTTAAAAATGTATTTCTTAATAAGACTTGAAAGTCAAATTTACATCTTGATC
>NW_011888921.1:543521-548362 GCF_000151845.1 Pteropus vampyrus
TACTGATTAAATTTTCCATCTTATATAGGTGTGATTCATGACACCCTAAAGTAATTATAGTAGTAACATCAAAGATGCTAATCACAGATCACTTTGCAAGGTAATAATAATGAAAAAGTTTTAAATGTTGTGAGAATTACCAAAATGTGACCCAGAGACATGAAATGAGCAAATGCTCCTGGAAAAATGGTGCTGATATACTTGCTCAACACAGGGTTGCCATAAAACAATTTATGAAAAATGCAATATCTGTGAGGTGCAATAAAGTGCGTTATGCCTATACATTCTTTTCTGGAGAGATCTGACAAAATAGTTGTAATGAGAAATATAAAAAAGGGTAATCAGAGAAATAAACGTTTAAATTTTTATTAATACACAATACTTACTCAATTTATCCCTGGCCTGAATTAGTGAGATATAAGGAAAGAACCAGAGATTTTAAGTCAGAAGATCTGGGTTAAATATTTCAGATGTAATATGACTTTTATTCATTTATCCATTAGCAAATATTTATTGAACACATATTCTAGACACTATATTAAATGCTAAATATATGATTACTATGTGTGCAGCTTTGAGCAAGTTCTTTAACTGAGAGGTTCAGCTTTTGAATCTGCAAAATAGGGAAAATAATGTCATTATAATAGAGCTGGGCGAAGACTGAGTATGATAGTATAATACAGAGCCTGGAACAGTGTGCCCACACATGTGCCCATTGATTCTCAATTTGTGAGCCTGGGTGACCTTCCGAAGTAGGGAGTACTATATTAAACTCTTCTAGGCCAGAATATAAAGAGAAAGTAGTTGATATTAGACTTCGGAGGCATAATCATCTGTTATCTTTGAAATTAAAAAAAAAAAAAAGGGAGAAGGTGGCATGACAAATGAAAACATAGCAGAATTGTCCCAAGGAACTTTGAACAGATCTGTGTTCAAATCCTGGACCTACCTAATTATTAGCTGATTGATTGTGCATTAGTTACGGGCCCTCTCTGAGACTCAGTTACCTCATCTGTTAAACTGGATAATAATATTGATGACATAAAATTGTTGAATTAAATGTAGTGATCTTTGTAAGGAATCTAGCACATTAGATGACAGTTATTATTGTTGTTATTAGTCTTATTAATAAGGATTCCTTGCTAACTTTACTGTTTGTCATTTATGTTGCCATTTGGCCTTTTTAATCATGCATTTCCTGAGTTAATGATAGAATGGCAAATGGAGTCATAGAATTGCAGGGTAATTTGAGCAGTCCATCTTGAATAAAATTATTTTTCAGAAAATTGTTTCTTTTTTAAACGTAAAGTAACTATAAGAACAATCCCTGAATGGATCTATTGTCCATTTGTATATGTAGACAAGGTCATACATAGTCTTAATGTTGGACCTCTAGGTAGAAAAATAATCAATACTTTTCTTAAGATTTCAAGGCTGCCTTTGAACAAGTTCATGGCATCTCATAGACTAAAGGAAATGTTTTCCCCTCTAATTAAAAAAAACTCAATATGTTCTATTTTATTTTATTAATTGTTACTTTGAACAAGTTCATGGCATCTCATAAACTAAAAGAAATATTATTCCCTCTGATTATCACTATGTTCTATTTTATTTTATTGTTACTTGTACATCTATTCATATTTTAAACTCCGTTCAGAAAAGGGCTATTAATTTTCCTATGTCAGCATTCTGGTTTTTTTCATGTGGGCCTTGCTTATCTACAGAAAATGATAGAAAATCCTTGATGTGAAAGGTTTAGTGAAAGCAACAGCACCGACATTCTTTTATCTGTGATGATGGATAGATAATCCACATGTGAAAGCACTTGGTGCTTCAGCTTCTTTTGAGTGACAGAAGCATAATAGAATCTCCTAAGCATTAACATTCTACAATAACACAGCATTGTCATCCTTGGTCTGATCCTGGCTCATACTAATCTCATTCAGTGTTTCAAATTCCTAACAAAAACCAGAGAAATACACCTCAAAGCTATTATGTGGAAATGGATTAGGTATAGCTCTAAATCTTTAAACAAACCCTTAATGATATAAAAGTCCTATTTATATACTTCTCAAGGGACATTTGTGGACAGGATGAAATGAAGAATCTAGATCTCACAGGCAATTTGCATGCCTAAATCCTGAATATATTTGGCTTCTCAAAGTATTAGCCTTTTCTGTCCTTTCTCCACATTGATATTTTGGCTTCTTAATGGTATTCTGCAAACTGTTTTAAGAATCCTGAGAGGAAAATTCTATATCCTTTTGAATTTGAATTAAAGGCATGATATAATCTTCTATTATCTCCTGATTTTTATTAAAAACAAAAACAAAAACAAAAACAAAAAAACCCCAAAGCTATTACTTTTTTGTTATGATCCAAATATGACAATCCCTTGGCAGTTTTTCAAATAGAAGGAATTTGTCAGCCATTTCCTTCCATATCTCTTTCGGTGCCTACCTTCTAGTAGCTGTATTGCTCCTTGGCCATCTTGAACTCTTGTCATGTGCACTAAACCTGGACCTTCCTTTTGAGGTAGTGCTCTTGCCTCCAAGGTTATCTTTCTTTCTTTGTATCCACTGAAACTTAACCATCTCGATTCTTGTTCTCTCAGCTTTCTAGTCCTAACCAGTGCTCTGGGAGGCAGCATGGTAGGAGTAGAAAGAGCACTGGATTGGAGATAAGAGATTTGAGTATAAGTTCTAATCAATACTTGTGGTGTGCTCACTTGTGCTCGGCACTATTTTAAGTGCCTGCCATGTGATAACTCATTCAGTTCTCACAGTCTGTGAAAGCTAGTACAGTAAGGTTAAATCACTTGCCTAAAGTCACAGAGCTGGCAAATAGGAAACCAGGATTCTAGTCCAAGTGGTCTGACTCCAAAGTCTATGTGTTTAATCACTATGCTGTGGTGCCAGCAATTCATCCTGTGGAGTTCTCTTGGCTTCAGTTTCTTCTGTCAAATAGGAGAGTTTAGACACTAGCACACATCATTTTCCATTATAAAACTGTATAGTTCTAAGGAAGAACTTGATTGAATCAACCAAGTTACACTCAAGGCTAGATCTACAAGTTCTTTTAAAACATTTTTAGCTTTTAATTATTTTTATATTAAAGTATAATCAACATATTATATTGGTTTCATGTATATAATTTATTAATTTGATATTTGTATATAGTGAAAGAATCACCACAATAAGTCTAGTTGACATCTGTCACCGTACACAGTTATAATATTTTTCTTATGCTAGGAGTTTTAAAATTTACTCTCTTAGCAACTATCAAATATGCAATACATATTATTAACTGTACACACCATGCTATACATTACATCCCCCCCCCAACTTATTAATTGGAAGTTTGTAACTTTTGACCCCCTTCACCCATTACATTCACCCTCACCCCCAGGCTCTGGCAATCCCCAATCTGTTCTCTGTATCGATGAGCTTGTTGTTTTGTTTTGTTTTTTAGATTTCACATATAAACAAGATCAAATGGTATTTGTCTTTCCCTGTCTAAACTTATTTCACTTAATGTAATACCCTTAAGTTCCAACCACGTTGTTGAAAATGGCAAGATTTCATTCTTTTTTCTGACTGAATAATATTCTCATATGTATATATGCATATTTATGTTTATATATACAATATTCTCATATATACGTAAATGTATATATAGATCACATTTTATCTATTCGGTTATTGATGGGCACTTAGGTTGTTTCCGTATTTTGGCTATTGTAAATAATGCTGCTTTGAACACGGGAGTGCATACATCTTTTTAGTGTTTTTTATTTCTTTCAGAAAAATACCCAGAAGTTAAATTGCTGAATCATATGGTAATTTTATTTTTAATTTTTGAGAAACCTCCATATTGTTTTCAAAAGTGGCTACACTAATTTATATTCTCATTAATAGTACTTTTTGACTGAAGATAGAGGGCACCAAATAACATTGTTTGCTTACAAATACTGATGATGTTAGTATCCTTCTTCTCTTATGTCACAATTAGAGAGTATGCAGTTAACAGCTGATGCCTGAACATATAAATAAATATATACACACCTATGATTATGCAATTTAATCTAATATGTTGTATCAGAATTTGCTGCATGTAGAGAACACCCAAAACATTAATGGCTTGCACAAAACTAAATTTATTTCTCCCATGTAAAAGGAGTCAGGAGGTAAGTGTTTCAGAAGCTGAAGTAATTTTATCATCCAGATTCCTTCTATATTCTTACTCTATCATCTTAGCTCATGCCTTTCATCCTTGAGATCAGTTCATAGTCCCAGGTGACTGCATCCATACAGCACAAAAGAGAAGGGAGCAAGCACCAAAAGTTTTTCTCCCCTGTGTGTCAGCGATCTTTAAATAGTTTTCATTGAAGACCTATCAAGCATTTTCATTTAACACTTCCACTTATATATTTCTGGCCAGAATGTATGGCCAATCTTAATGCCAAAGTAGGCTGGGACATGTTATCGCTTAGCTGAGTACCTTGCAATCCAGAATAAAATCATCATTTTATTATGAATGAAGAAGGGAAGAATGGACATTGAGTGGCAAAAGTGAGTCTTGGTAACCATTTATAAGATAGTTATAGAACTCTATGAAAGAATAATACCATGACATGGAAAAGCCACATTTGGAAGGTGTTTAAGGTAGAGTTAATAGAACTTGGTGATGTTTGGTTGTGAGGGTAAAGAATGTGAAAGAGCCAAAGTCAATGACTAAACTGAAGTGACAAAGTGGATGGAGAGACCATTCTCAGATAAAGAACATAAGAAACTGATTACATGAAGAAGAAGATGCTATAAATTTTACTTTTGTTAAGTTTG
>NW_011888921.1:549382-556794 GCF_000151845.1 Pteropus vampyrus
GAATAATAACCTGTACCTAATGAAATAACTACACATGAGAGATACTCAATAAACACTTATAGAATAAATGAATCCTAGTAAATGATGAAACACCATTATATGTTTTTGATGTCATATAATGTCTAGTGGAGAGACAAAAATTTTAAAAGGTTATAAATACATGGTCTCATAATTATAACTTGTGATAAGGGTCATGAGAGAAAAATATATGAGCCCTAATTTAGATTGGGGGGACAAGTAATTTCTGAAAAAGTTACATTTAATTTAATAAACATAAAAATGAAGCTAGAATAATAGGAAAATAAGGTCAAGGTGTCAATGTAGGAATAAGTAAGGGGAGAAGGATGTTAATTACTGTAAGAACATGAAGTGGTATTACAAATTGAGATTACTTTTATATGAAGGAAAACGTATAGAGCGTATACTAAGCGCTTAATAAATAAGTCTACATATAATTTTTGATGATAATTGAAACTTTTTTTATTTTAAGAAGTAAACTTTTGTGCTTAGTTTACTAAGAAGAGTTTTTTAAAAATAGGAACACAATTAGAATGATATTAATAGGCTCTATAATTGTATCTTGAGATGGTCATGTGGTTTTTATTTTTTTACCTATTAATGTGATAAATTATGTGAACTACCCATTCATTCCAAAAGTAAGTCTCACTAGGCCATGATTGTTTTTAAGTTAAATTTTCATTTAATTGCCTTGTAACTTATTAGTTTTTGTAAATATATTAATAAAGATTAATAAGAGATTTTTTGATTATTATTTATTTGCTTCGGTTCATTTGGTGTAATTGTCATATATAGTATTATAAGTGTTATACTAACTTCATAAAATCAACTGGAATTTTTCTTTTTTCTTTTTTCTTTTTTTAATGCTTGTAAAATAGTTTCACCAGCATAAGAATTTTTCAAATAACATTCCCATGAAACCGTTTGTACTTTGTACTATTTGGGAGCACACATTTCTTTTTCAATTTTATCAGTTACTTCTGGTTATATGTCTATTGAGGTTTTATGTCTTTTTTTGTCAGTTTTGGTAATGTTATTCTAGTTTAGGTTACCCTTAGTTCTCCATTGAACTATTTACAACCGATTTCTAACTGATCTTACTCAAGTTTACTTCCAGTTCATTCTTTTCAAAGTTGGTATAGTTGGTGTAATCTCTCAAAATTGTTATTCTAATTAATTTACTTCTCTGAAATCCTTTCAATAACTCATCACTTTTCTCAAGATTAAGCGCAAACTCCTTACACAAGATATGAGTCATGAGTCTCTTCATTATTTCTAAAACTACATCAATTATTTTTCTGTCCCTTTATTTCAATTCCCACAATATGCTAGGTTCGCTCCCCTCCCCCATTCCCCCTAATCCTGGCCATCTGCCTATGTTATTTCCTCTAGCTGAAATTCACTTCTCTTTCTCCTCTGAAAACTCTGGATAAATCTTCATGTCCTTCAGGTTTCTGCTCAGATGTAACCTTGTACAGGAAGTCTTCCCCAACTCTTAAGATTATATTGTTTGTCCCTCATAAAAGGGGACCTGTACCTACAGAAGGACAATAAAAGAATATTTAGCCACCTGTCTCTGTCTCACACAGAGGACTATAAGCAAATTGAGAGGAGAAACATTGCTTATTCATCTTTGTATTTTAAATGTCTGGAGTAAAGTCTGGCACATAGAAAGTACTCAAAATATATTCTTTGAATGCTGAATGAATGACAGGTGTGAATAACTTCTAATTACAGTGAAATTTTTAGCAACCCACATTTATTTAGCCTTTCCAAAGTTATTCAACTTAGTTACCATAGAAATAACACATTGTTTTCTTTTCCCACTCACATATCATCAGTCCATATAATATTTAATTTAATTATATAATTACAAAAACAAGTGCAACTGGCATAAAAGAAGCTTGGCTCTTGCTAGGAATAAAACCTTGATTCTTGGTAGGCACATAACTAAACTCATGAGAACAGACATAGTTCACTAGCCATGAGCACAGAGATCAGCAACATTTGTTTATTCGTGAATTGCTTAAGTGGAAGTCTCTTAAAGTTTCTATGAAATAAGAACAGCTCACAGTTTAGAAATAGTTGTTGAAGTTTGTAAGTTTGAAGAGTTGGACCCTAAAACATATTTTGTTATGCAAGATAAGTAGATAAGGGTCACAAGGTTGGGCAGAAAGTCCTCATTAACAATGAAGTTGAACTAATAGTACATTATTGGAGCCTGATTTTTAGGTTTGAGTTGCTAGTGACTGCATAATACAGAAGGGAGGAGAAGAAATCATAAAGAGAACTTCCTATTCTCTTGGTACTAGAAAGGGTCTGGGAAAATTTCCACAATATATAAAAAATATTTTATTTGTAAGCCTAGGTGCTTCTGCACATTTCTCCTGTCTCCTATTCAATCTCTGCCTTGGGTATTCCAAAATGTTTTATTTTCTAAAATTATTTGGAAGGCCCTAATTTTTAGAATTGATTTATATTTCATGCTTTTTTGTTCTTCACTTATTGGCAAAGTACCATGTAACCATTCCACTGATATATGTCAAAGAAACAAAGTTTTATACCTAAACTGGGTGTAAGTATAAAACTTCTGTTTTGAAAAATATTTGCCCTGCACATTTTGGGACTTACCTTTGGAATTATTCACTCCGTTACTGCTACTAGGGTCATGTACATTTTATTTGGAGGGTTCAGAACTCAAAAGTCATCTGCCAAAGAGATGAGAAAACTGAATGGAGCTAATTTACAGTTTTATTAATCTCTTTTTGCTTATTTATCTACCTCTGCAATATTAACTTATTAGAAATGCCTAGTCAGTGTCTCTATTTTTACACACTGCTCTAAGATAGTTTATCTCCCATTAAATGTCTGCTTAACTCTGGTATGCTAATTTCCCCCAGGGAACTCTGCCGACCAGTTGTAAGACCTGAGGTGGAAACCTCATTCAAGGAGAAACCAATCTCTCTCTCTCTCTCTCTCTCTCTCTCTCTCTCTCTCTCTCCCTCTCTCCCTCTCCTTTCTCTTTCTCACCTCCCCACTCCCTCTTCTTTCTTTCTTTACCTCTCTCTTCTTTCTCTTTCTCTCTGTTCTCCATCTCTGTCATCTCTATCTGTATCTCTATATCTCTCTCCCAGGAACTAGGAGTTAACATATTGAGTCAGTTTGTTATGGATATTAAACTGGACAATTACCTAGAATCCAATGCTTTAAGTT
Organism: Pteropus vampyrus; assembly: GCF_000151845.1. Taxonomy (NCBI): domain Eukaryota; kingdom Metazoa; phylum Chordata; class Mammalia; order Chiroptera; family Pteropodidae; genus Pteropus; species Pteropus vampyrus. The sequence goes on from NW_011888921.1 coordinate 552,614, forward strand.
TATGCCACAACCAAAAAAAAAAAAAGATGCATTTATTAAAGAGTCAAAACTAAAGAATCTTTCTGAGAAAACATTAAAAACAAAGTGGACATACAGAGAGAAGCAAACATGGGATGTGGCTACGAAGACAAAGAGGCTAAGTGGCTGCCTAATGACTTGTGGACCAACTGAAACCCAGGTATACTGCAAGCACTTTATTTCCTTGAAATTCTCTAGTATCTTTTTAATAAACTTGCTAATTTGCATAGTTTAAGCAAATGTATGTTTCTTGTAACCAAATGATTCCTGGCTCACTTTTTGTAACATATTGAGAATTTGAAAACAAATAAGTAAACTTTCAGATGCAAAATGTGACTCATTAAAGAGACCGGGTGAGGAACAAGAACATCGCCCCCTCCACCCCTACTCCTGCTTTCGATATCTTTTTCCTTATAAATTGTAGAGTTCATGTCCAATACTAGGCAGATATCAAAGTTGGAAGTTTGCTTTTGATGCTCTCATTCTTTCCTTTTATCCATTCTCTAACTATAGAGGTGCTACCTTCTCTTTTTGATATCTCATCTTTCTCTCTCTTATAACCAATTTCAGAAAAACATCTGATGCATTTGTTTATACAAAGAGAAATATAACTTTAAAGCTCTCTCACCCTCTCTCATTATTCATTTATATATATCAGAGAATTTCCCTTTTAATAGTATTCAAAATGTTAAGATACAAAGTATATCTCAAACTGGGAAATTTTAGCTGGTAAAAGGACTTGTATTTTGTGGGCAACCCGAACATGTTTGAAATCACACTGTGGAGGTGATTGTCACCTCTGTTTCTGTGTTAAGCCTTGCTCTGATTTGAGTATGTCTGTGACAGTGTGTGGAATGTGAATATTTGAGAAGAGACCACCCTGCCTGTTTGGATTAGTGTCTGTATCTATTTTAACAAGTATAGTGCCTGGGAGTTCAGTTATTATGAGTTCAACTCTAGTTTGGGGTTCTGCATACATTTCAGGGGTAAAGGGCAAAGTACTTGTAGTCTTTTCTCTATGCTTCGTAGAGCTCTTTGAAATATAATATTTTCTGTTAAGTGGACATGTCTTCAAAATGAGCCACCTAGTTGACAGATAGCTTGCATATGCTTATGGATAAATACATTCATAACATATAAGTATTCAAAAATGCCAGAATTGTTTTCTCAAAATTCAGTTTTGCTTAGTTCTGGTAATTAACTCATTGTCAAACTGCATAAATTTGAATTGCTTCAGTCTGCAATTTTCAAGCTTTCAAAAAGCATGAATAGAAATCAAACAAAAACTTTCAACCTCATTAATGACGATGACAGTATAAAATCAACTCCAATTTTTTTCTATCATGTAATCAATAAAATCATATGAATTCATAAATAGTCCTGTCAAATCTCTAAACATATGTATCCTCAAACTTGAGGTAACCTGCAAGGTCAAAGAGCAATGTCTGAGGAAATCTGGTTTTCTGTTACTCATCCAGACTCAGCCTAAACCTGATGTGCTTAGATTTGTTTATTTTAAGGTATCATGTCACAGTTTCCTGCCACTGAATAAAGATGCCAAAGAAGTTTTACTAGATCTTTATTTTGGAAGGGGGGTGCACTGTAGTGTCACAGAAACCTAAGGGAGGTAATTAGAGATGTGGAGTGTATTTCAAGCCAGATTCTTGACTCAAGATAGAATTACACATTTTATTCCTAAATCTTTTCATTTGAAAAACAAGATAATACATTAGCAGTGTCCAGAACTGTCCCAGGAATTGCAGTCCTCGGTAATCTGACGAGTGCTGATCTTATCCTACAATCAGGGACTTTGTTTTTGTCCCTAATGCTACTGTTTTAGTTCAGGCTACTATAACAAAATGCCATACACCAAGTGGCTTATAAATGACAGAAATTCATTTCTCAGCATTTTGGAAGTTGAGAAGTCCAAGATCAAGATTCCAGCAGATGCAGTGTCAGGTGAGGATCTGCTTTTTGGTTCCTGAATGGCTGTCTTTTCACCATATTCACATATGGCAGAAGGGATGAAGGATCTCTCTGGGACCTCTATTATAATAGGGCTAATCCAACTCAGAAGCCATCTGTCCTCATGACCTAATAACTTCCCAGAGGTCCTAACTCCAAATACCCTCACACTGGGTATTAAATTTTAACATAAAATTTTGGGGGGAACACATTCAGTGTATAGCAGCTATTATTAAATCATTTTCTAATATGAGGTCATTCATCCATTTATTTATCCCACTATTCTTTTTTGAGTTTAGGGAAGAAGAAATTAGGGAAGAAGAAATTCAGAGATGAATAAGTTTCAATCTAAAGAATTTACAATTGTCAAACAATATGGAATTACAGTGACAGGAATATGCCAAAGTATTACGTGAACCCCAAGGAGTGGCAAATAACCCATTTTAGTGGGCGGTTGTGGGATAGGAGAGGAGGAGAAGGGAAGGTAAATTGAGGAGGTCATGATGCATGGGTTGAATAGTCAAGGATATCTAGGTGGAAATCAGACTTAGAAAATAGCTTGAGCAAAGGAACTCATGAAAGAAATAGCAGAGAGCAAGCTTTTTGTGTTCTGGAGTTAAGGGTGAGGCAAGAGTACTGAGGAATTGGTAAAATTAGAGAGACAGATATGGGCCTGATAATAGAGGACCACAGGTACCATTGAATCCCATAAAATTCATAATCCAAATATCTTTCATCAAATTATGCATAGATTAATAATTTCTTAGTCATCTTTCTAGCTCCTAAACATAAATCAGACCTATCACCGAGTAAATGCTTCATATATATTGCCTGGTATGATTCTCAAACTTTAGTTCTTTTTATTTTGTTGTTATTTTAAAAATAGGCATTTTTACTTTTTCGATCATATCACAGATTTTAGTTAATCATGTAAAATGGAAAAATTTGAGTACATAAATAATGTGAAACATAACTTCATCCATCGTTTCATGTATTACAGAGTACAAAATATTTAAGGCAATACAAACTGATTAACAACAACAACAACAACCCCACTTGATGAGTGGTATCTATGTGCTAAGCCCTGTACTACAACTTGATATGTGGGTTATTTTATGTGTGTGAGAACCTTATCAAGTAGGTTCTACCACCTTCACTTTACATATGGGAAAGTGAGTATCAGAGACTTGAAATAACTTACCCGTGTTCAGTCAATATGTACAGAGAAGGGATATGAATCTCAGTCTGCTGGCTTCAAACTTCCAGTATACAGTAGCACTTCCAGCTCTGGATACACAGGTCTGGGTTCTAGGAAAGAATCTCTATTTAGATTAATGCAAAAAAGTTTACATGCCAAAAAAACATAGACTTTTTTTTTCTTCATTTGGTGATATTTGAATTACTAAATAGTTTCAGGAAATGTTTGACCAAAAAGTTTAACTAACATTATGTTTTATATTGCTTTAGTAAATCAGGACCTTCTGATTTAGAATTGCTGAAAAAAACTCAATACGTCACTCCAAAACCTTTTGAAAATACTTCTTGACTACAGCTGCTTTAAAGAGAGTTGAGAGAGGAAACTTGAAGTTCTTGGAAGACTTCCTCCTGTAGTTCTTGGAAGACTTCTGCTCTTTTTGTGGTTAAATACCCTTGGCATATTTTTCCTCCAGGGAAACCGAATAGCAGCATTCAGGTTGTCAGAACTTCCTCCCATCCTGGGACTGTAAAGTCAGGGCTTATAATATACAGTTCATTAATAATAATAATAATATAAAGAGAGGACTTATGATGCACAGTTTGATATTTAGAATGAACACCCCATGTCCATTCTGAACAGAAATGGAAAGTAGAATAAATGGAGCATATCCCATCAAGACAGGAAAAAAATGGTAACCAGACGAGGTTTATATTTGGAGTAAATGTATATAGGGCAATTGTATTCACATCTTGGTTGTTTATAATGTCTATGTTTTATTTTTACTAAAAAAGGGAAACACAACTCTAAGTTCTATGTATGAGGCTCAATATCTTTCCAATTTTGAATACTTCTTCTACTAAAATGTTTGAATAAAAGCATATGAAGAAAGAGAACAATTAATTTTTTAAACTGCCAGTTTAAAAAATTATTTTTCTTTTATTATTTTCCTAATATGTTAACAAAACAATGATTTATTCCCTTTTGCCTGCCTCTAAGCTTT
>NW_011888921.1:557417-564577 GCF_000151845.1 Pteropus vampyrus
ATTCTATTGATTATATTTCTCTGGAGAATTGTGACTAATACAGAAGGCTTTTGCAACTATATAGCCTTCCCAAAGAATATAACCATTTTTCTTTCCCTTAATATTTGGTTTTGAGTCTTTAGTGTGTGGGCCCAAAATGGCACACAGTCTGAGAGGCCCCTACATTCTTGAAGCCTTTAACATTCTTTTTCTAATCTGTCTTCTTTCTCCTTTGAAAGTTCAAACATTACTAGAAAGTAAGCCAATTCTATTGCCAGCTCTCTTGTCTTTTTTTTCTTCCTTCCCCTTCCTTCCTTTGAAATGTCCTCACTCTGAAAACCCCTGGGACTCTGGATCGTTCTTTTTCCACCATCATCATCAGATACATTGTCTCAAGTTCAAGAGAAGTTCATTTGAAAATAATTTAAAATACATTATTGACGACTGAATAATATATTAAAATATTACTTAATCTTCCTAAAGGAATAAGTGACATGAGATTTTGACACTCTTTCAGAGGTGAAAAAGAAGGACCTTATAAGAAGCAGCCATTTCACTCCATAAACAATTATGTCTTCACTTTAGGAGATAGCCTTCCTTAGACTATCATGAATTTAGTACTGCCACTTATTTACCTCAGCCCTCAAATGACTTCTCCCTGCCACTCCTTTAAGACTGAAAAGTACTTATTAACTTTTTTCGTGTTAATGAAAAATATTCATCAACATGTTTCTATATTGAATTTTTGTCCTTTTTCTTCTAGAGCTAGGAAAGATGAAATCAAATTTAAAAATTCTATTATCAGAGAGGGTCTGATAATGCCCTATAATTTTTTTCTGCATGATAAAACATTTTGATCAAAAATATAACCCCTAAAGTAACCATAAAGCAATATGTTGCTCTTACATTAAGGAAAGAATGAGAGCTTCAGATTGAAATATGGTTTTTTATCACACAACACATAAGATCCCAGATTAACTCTTGGTCCAAGTGGCCCTTGGCATCTCTGTTTGAATTTTTGTGTGTTTATATTGGCATCTCTGTTTGAATTTTTTAAATAAACAATTTCCCTCTCAACATAACTTTCCTTTTAACATCTTCTAAAAGAGCTATGAGCTATAATTACATTGTTTATAATGTACATAAAGGACGTTCTTTTTTCTGTAATTTGGTAAGAGTCTTACATTAACAAAACATCTTATAATTTCAAGAACAGAAACTAAATATATAAGATAAGAGCTATACCAAACATTTAAACACTTATAGTAGTATTTTCTCTATTTAAAAAAATACATTTTTTAAAATGTTAGAATGCCTTAAAAATCATGGCCCCTTGGATTTAAACTTACTCAAGAAACTGCTCGGTTTCCACTCTCTTTTATTTTGTCCTGGGTGTGTCACTGAAAAGGATAGTTTAGCACTTAATAGTAGTGATAATGCAGGAAACTTGGCCAAACAATTTTAGGGTTTCTGATAGCAATTTCAAGTGATACCACAGTTTGTGTATGAACTCATTCAGAGCACAGAAATTGAGAAACTAATTTATGCACCAGAGCAACAACTTATTATCCACTTAATAAGGACCAGACCTAAGTTTGACCTACTGTTTCTAATCCTTACAATGATACTGGAGGTTAGGAATTCTTGCTGTACTTTTACAGAAGGAGAAAATGGTAGAGAATTATAGCAACTGGATTAAGGATACAGAGTTCCTAGGTTTCAGAGCAGTGATTTCTAGCTTAGTCTGTTGGCCCCCAAAACCATGTTCTTGCCATTAAGCCATCCTACTTCATTACGATAAAAAAAGATGTGTTACTGAAACAATGTTGGTTTTTCAAAAAATGAGATCTGCTTCAATGTTTATATAATATAATTTCTGGAATAAATGTTAAAATAGTAGTATCTAGGATAATGTTCTAGAATCCCAGTGAAATACTTTAAAGTCTTTTCTCGGTGAAAATAATTCTCAAGATAGTATATTAAGGTTTATACACAAAAGTCATTATACTATACATATTGTTTTGCAACTTGATTTTTTTGTTGTTTAAAAATTGTTTTCGTAATTTGTCCATGTTGATATCCGTAGCCTTAGTTTATTCATTTCCCCCTCAACATTTGCAGCTATTAGTAAACTATTCTTTAAAGTTATTGCACCGTATACTCTCAGCAATGGGGTATGAGTATTCCCACTTTTCCACAGCCATGCTGTGGCAGACATTATTAGTTTTCTATCTAATATATCTAATACCCAATTGCCATGCTTCTCTTACTAATAGAAGCCTGATTTTTTTCAATGGCAACATGTATAACTTCCAAAAGTATATTTCCCAGCCTCCTTTGATAACTAGAGATGGCTAGAGACGGCTGTATGTTCTGGCTGAGGAGACATGATCAGAATCTCTTGAATGTTTCTAAGAAGTTTTTCATCTGTTATACAGGTCCCAGTTTTTCTTTTGCTGCAACATTATTTTTCAACTGTCCTGGAATGCAAACATGAGGTTGTAGGTGTAACAGCGATCAAGAATCCATGAGGTGTCAGTATGAGGATAAAAGACCTAAAATAAAAATGATGTGCCAGAAGAGCAAAAGGTTTCAGGGATACTGACAGTGCTGCTATATCGGCCATGGTCTGCCAATCTCAGTACTTCTGGTTAATAAGAAAAGTAAACCTTTACTTAGTAATATCATTGTTCAGAAACATTTATAAAGAAAAATTGATTACTCTGCCTATTTCCATTACATTCTCGGCAGGTTATTGATATATTTAAATAGATGATTTTTACATTTCACCCAGAATTTTTAGATGTTTTATATTTAAAGTTGTCATAGTATCAAAACAACATTTTTTTCCCCCAAAAAGGAGACTTTTAAAGTTTTTAAACTTTGAACTTCTAATTAAATCAACACTGAATTCTTTTAAAAAATTAACTGCACTCTGTAGTAACTTCAATAATAACTTTTCAATTCTTTCCCTCATTTCATATAGACTGATCTGCTTTCTGGTCCATTCTGCAGTAATACAATACTAAAATTTTCTGTGATTTCAGTAATAAAAAGAGCTGGGAGGAGAAGTACTTCTGGAGGGAGAGCATAAGGAGCTCTGCTGACCCTCTTCCGGTGAAAAATCTTTAAAAAACCCACCACCACAACAGCCATTTAAAGTCTCTGGAAATTGTCGTAAAGGCACATTGCAAACAGAGAAATATTTATTTAGGAAAATCTATTAAATCTGAGAAGACCGTGAATCTGTCATTTGAGTCATGACTCCCACTCCACCACATCCCAGCTCAGTGTGATAGATGCTCTGGACTTGTGCAACCAAGAAGATAAGGCTTTCTTATTTCCTCAACTCCCAGTTATGATTACATTTTCTCTCAGCGAGGGGCAGCTCCCCGGCATTTCTCATGTTCTTCAGTTCTGTGTTGCAGAAACTCTATTCAGGCAAGCACTGAAGTATAGGACTCTCTTATTCCACTAAATTTCCAGTTTATTGCCTTTAACTCAATTTGCTCATAAGGCAGAGATTCAACACAGGGAGAGGAAATTCAAGACCAAGGGTGACCACTCCGACTCAGTACCCTAATCATAGTGTAAAAATATCCCTCCGAGACAAGCAGATCATTATATAGGTTCTGCACAGGCAGATTGTAAGCATAGAGAACTCTGTAGCTCACCTCAAGGGGATTGGGTTTATTTAAACAGAGTATGGAGAAGTTCAAGTATAAGGATTCTGTAGGGAGTAATAAAAAGAATATTTTGATGGTGAATAGTTAAGAAAGACTGGTAGCTCCAGGAGAGCAACATGTGAGATGGTAGGTTAGCTAAAAGTTTAGTAAAGAGACCTGGGAAAGAAAACCTAAGAAGCAATCCTGGTGTATGACCAAGCCAGAAAGACTGGCCTTGAAGACTACCCATGCAAAAAAGCTGACTTTAATTGGTTCAGATAATGAAGTGATTTATGCCCTCAGGCACTAAAAAAACCAATCGACTATCATTTATTAAAGTTAAACTGGGAAATAATAACACTAGAGGCAGACCAGTAAGAATATTAGCATGACAATCAAGACACAACAGCCCAGTTAAAACCACAGTTATCTCTGAGCAAGATGGATATTAGGGTGACTGTGCACACTCCCAAGGCGATGCCATCTGAGGAATGACAGAGACTCCACACTAAAGTAGAAATAGAATTCACTGAAATAGCCCATAAAGTCACTAAGCAACCAAACGTTCAACAAGTGCAATAAGCCCAGGTTGGCAGGAATTCACTATCTACAGTTGTTATGTCAAGTTTTCAACAAAAAAATTGCAATACTTTCAAAGGAACAGGGAAGTGTGAACCACACATAGAAAAAAAAGAAACAAACAAACAATCAATAGAAACTACAGTAGATAGGAACCAAATGTTGGATTTAGCAAAGATTTCAAAGCAGCTATTATAAATATGTTCAAAGAACTCAAGGAAACCATCCTTAAAGAATTAAGGAAAAAAAAGATATAATGACAGTGTCTTATCAAATAAAGGATGTCAATAAAGATAGAAGTTATAAAAAAGAATGGTATGGAATTTTGGATTTGAAAAGTATAGTAACCAATACGAAAAATAAAACTAACTCAAGGTGCTCAATGGTAGCTTTGAATTGGCAGAAGAATCAATGAACACTAAGATAGAGCAATAGAGATTATATAATCTGAAGAACAGAGAGGGAGAAAAAAATGAAGAAAAATCAACAGAGCCAAAGAGGAAGATGGGATACCGTAAGGTATAATAAATAGAAATACTTTAAAGAAGAGCAGAAAAAATTATTCAAAAAACAATAGCTGGAATCTCCTAAATTTGATGAAAAATATTTATATATATCTAAGGAGCTTAACAAATTCTAAGTAAAATGAACACAAAGAGATCCTCATCTAGACACATCATAGTCAAAAGAAAAGATTGCAAGACAAAGGCAAAAGGAAAATCATGAAAACAGTAAGAGAAAAATAATTGTCTAAGAACTTGGGGTTCCCCAATGAGACCAACAGTGGACTTATCCAAAACAAAAAAGACTGCAAGAGAGTGGGATGACATATTCACAGCGCTGAAAGGAAATATTATTAACCAAAATTCTTATGTCAAGCAAAAGCATCTTTCAAAAATGATGGCAAAGAGAAAACATCCCCTTATACACAAAACTAACATAAATTTTTTCAGGCTAACATGTCTTATAAGGTATATTCAGGGAAGTTCTTCATGCTGAAGGCAAGTGATCTCAAATACCAATTCAAATCCATAAAAAAACCCCAGAATGTTGATAAAGGTGATTGTTTAGGTAATTACAAAAGACACTATAGTTGGATATTTCCTCCCTTCTCTTAACTTATTTAAAAGGCAGTTGCATAAAACAATATGTATGTAATTATTTTCGTGTGTTTGTAACATAGATATACAATATATTCACAAAGGAAATGGGTGAGAGCAAAGCGGCATTGGAATGATAAAATAACAAATGATCAAACTTAAATTTTCAGGAAGACGAAGAGAACTAGAAATGGTAAATGAGAAGATTAGTATAATAAACTCTATAAATAAAGTAATTTACTTCTTTTTTTTCTCTTAGCTTCTTAAAAAGATGTAAAATTATACAAAGTAAAAGTTATAATAATGTATTGTTAAATACATAATATATATAACAATGTGAAACAATGGTAGAACAAAAAAGAAGAGGGAAAGTAACATTTATAGGGGTCACATTTCTATATCTTACTGGGACTAAGTTGTATGAATCTAAGGTATATTTGGATAAATTAAGATGCATGTTGTAATCCTAGAACAACTGCTAGGAAAGTAACTCAAATAAGTATAGTGAAAAAATCATTACAGAAATTAAAATAATAAATACTTAATCTCCTTTCTTCACTCAGCTTCTTAAAAGATATACAATTATATGAAGTAACAATGTATTTTAGGGTTTATAACATAGTTGTAATATATGTAACAACATGAGCGTGAAAAGAGGGAAGAGGGACTAGTGCTCTATAGGAGTACATTTCTAGATCTCATTAGACTTATATTACTGTAAATCTGAAGTAGATTCTGATAATATGTCTACTGTAAGCTTAGAACAACCACTAAGAAAATAACTCAAAATACAGTGAAATAATAAATAAAGGAATTATAATGTTACATCAAAGTTATTGATGAAATAATAAAATTAATGAAAAATAAAGGAGGAACAGAAAAAAATATGAAACATATATAAAACAAATATTAAAACCTCAAATGTAAATTAAAATATATCAATATGAACATTAATTGTGAACAGATTGAACAATCCAATCAATAGCCAAAGATCGTGAGACTGGACTTTAAAAAAAAAAAAAATCCAATTATATGTTGTCTATACAAGGCACATTTTAGATTTAAAGATAAAGATAAAGTAAAAGTTTGGGAAAAAATACACCAAATTGATTAGAGAATTAAAATATAATGGAAAAAAAATGAAGTGAATGAAACTAAAAACTTGTTCTTTGAAAAGACCAGCAAAATTGACAAACCTGTAGGTAGAGTTATCAAGAATAAAGAGAGAAGACTCTACTAAAATCAAGAATGATAAAGGAGGCATCACTATTAACTTTATAGAAATAAAATGGATTATAAGGAAGTGCTATAAACAACTGCATGCTTCTAAATTCGATAACTTAGATGAACTGAGAAAATTCCTAGAAAGACACAAAACTATTAATACAACTCAGGAAAAAAATAGAAAGTCTGAATAGACTTATAATACATAACGAAATTGGATTAATAATTTAAAAACTTCGCACAAAGGAAAGCCCAAGTCTGGATGACTTTACTGGTGAATTCTACTAAACACTTGAAGAAATAATACCAATTCTTCATAAACTTTTCCAAAAAACAGAAGACAGAATACTTTCCAATTCATTCTATATGGCCAACACTTCACGATAGATCTAATATGGAATTGTTGTTCAGAATATGTACAGGACTCTTACAACTTAATAATAAAAATATAAGTAACTCGATTAAAAAATGGGCAAAGGATAAAAATAGGCATTTTTCCAAAGATATATAAATGGCCAATAAATTCATAAACAGGTGTTTAACATCATTAGCCTTTAGGCAAATCAAAATTACAGTAAGAGGCCACTTTATACTCACTAAAATGGCTAAAATA
>NW_011888921.1:565822-568792 GCF_000151845.1 Pteropus vampyrus
TATAGTACAGAGAGGAAGGTGGGGAAGTATTTGAGGAGCAGCTATCCGTTTTATCTTTTTTAATTAAAGTATAACATACAAATAGAAAAAGGCACATATCTAAAGGTAGCCCCTGGTGAATTTTCACAAAGGGAGCAGACCTATCTAGCTAACAGACAGAATAAGAAACTGAACATTATCAACCACCCAGAAATCTCTCTCTGCCCCCTCAGATACTGCCTCCCTGCAGAAGTAACCACAACCCTATTAAAAGGTTTAAAAAGAGAATGAGGCAATCAGTATAGAAAATCAACCCAAATAGACAGGGATTAATGGAGTAGGAAAACATTTAGCAAGCTGTTGAAACAGAATAGGTAGGGAATAGGAATTTCAAATAAAGTAATTTTAGTAGGGATGAAGAGAATAAAGGAAATTAGAAATTTAAGGTCAATGTTTCTCAAACCTGACTTGCATCACAATTACCTGGGAGCTTTAAACAGAATATAGATCCAATACTCACTGAATCTCCAGGGTTGAGTACCAGGAATAAGCATTTTCAAAGCTCTCCTCATATGTTTTCTCATGTGGAAGCAAATTTAGGAACCACTGACTTCAGAGACAGAACTCACAGGTCACAGAAACAAATAACTACAGGAAATGAGGAAGACACAAATCAACAGAGACCATGAAATTTCTATCTTGGACACCTGGGAGAATACAGACAAGAAATTTGTTGCATTTAGTGACTCAGGAGTATCAGAAGCAAATAGATGATACACTATTGAAATTATTAGTTTTGAATTAAAAATAAACTGTGATAAAAATTTGGGAAATTTTTTAGCTGCAAGAAGTATTTTTTACATAATTAATTCTATAAAATTTGGAAAATTTTTAGTGTATGTGATAGTTGATCTAGTTGTACTGAAAAAGATTATTTATTTATTTGAACCATTTCTCAATGGGTTTAGATGACAGAGAAGTGACTATGTTTTAATTATTTTGAACTGTCTACTCCTTTCTACCAAATGGAGTGTTAGGTGACATAGACTAGTTTAGAAAATATGGATTTTTATGACATCTTTGAATGTAATTAGTAGCCATGGATAATCTGAATTTATTTCTTCCTGCTATAAAATAAATAAATTTATTTTATTTTATTTTTTTATGGTGAAATTGGTTAATGAAATCCAGTAAGTTTCAAATATATAATTCAACAGTAAGGCATATATGTACATTGTGTGTTCACCACCCATAGTTAGATTTCCTTGTCACCACATATTTGACTCCTTTTACCCCATCTACCTGCCCCCTTCCCCCTATCCTCTGCTAACTACTAGTGTTTTGAGATAAAGAGAGGAGTAAATGGAGAAAAATGTAAATGTCACAGCAATGTTGTACACCCAGGTACATTTTAACCTGGGTGACCCTATATAATCGAGTAAAAGAATAAGAGACAACCGGTATAACTACTGCTCCTCCACATGTTGTGGATGAATATTAACAACACACATTAAGAAAAAATATTTAAAGGAAGGTTGTTTTACTCAAAATAAAAAAGACAGGAATTTCTTGGTCTCCTTGGTATGTGACCCGATGGCTTCTTTCAAATTTGAAAATATGTTTTGTTTAACCATTTAGAATTAAAGTAACACCCTATAATCATAATATAATCACAAGAAAAAATAATGCAGTTCAGTTCCAAATATTTTTGTTTTAAAGTTGCGTTAAGCTATTTGAATAAGCTTATAACCTAGACCTAGAGTTCTGCATTTTTTGGTTTATACCAAAAAACTAAATACTATGTTGAAGTATCCAATTCTGTTTCACATTTATTGCTAAACCAGTAAAAACCCTAAAATAAGAAGTCCTGCTTTACCAAAGAATCGTAAATCAAATCTGTGGTTCATCTAATTAGGGTGGGTTCTCCAATTTATGTAGCCCTCTCCTAATATTTATTGAGAGGAAGAATAAATAAATGAAGGAATAATATATGAACTGGGTAGAAATAACTGGACCCTAACTAATCCTGTTCCTTTATTGGATCAGCTGAGTTCTTTTATTTTTACCTGTTGGAATTTGAACTGATATTGATCTCTTCAGATATTAGTGGGTTTTCTTCACAATTTAGCGTGATGTAATATTTTGTCAATACAATTTTCACTAAGAATGATCACCTGAAATACAACCACTATGAAAGCGTAATTTGAATTTTTTCAAAGGTTTTCTTCAAACAAAAAGTTTAAGCTCTTTTTAGTTACTTGATAGAGTTTTCCATGTGTGTTAAAGGGGGGATAAAAATGTGTGTTCAGTAATAATTTAAATTAATTACTTAAGCTCATCTGTATTATACGCATTAGGATAAATGTTATCATTCCTAAACTACGTTGTCAATATTAGTACATCTCACTAGGCTCATTAATTAGCCGTCTTGAATGGATAATAAAAGATATAATATGTATGGGATATTACTAAGCCATAAAAAAGAATGAAATCTTGCCATTTGCGACAACGTGGTTGGACCTAGAGGGGATTATGCTAAGTAAAATAAGTTGAATAGAGAAACACGAATACCATATGATTTTACTTTTTTCTCCTAGAATCTAAAAAACAAAATAAATAAACAAACAAAACAGAAGCAAACTCATAGATACAGGGAATGTTTTGATGGATGCCAGACTAGAGGGGGATTGGGGCAATGGCTGAAAAAGGGGAAGGGATTGAGATGTACAAATTGCCAGTTATAAAGAAATCATGAGGATTTAAAGTACAGCCTAGGGAATATAGTCACTAATATTGTAATAACTGTGTATGGTGTCAGATGGTACTAGACTTATCAAGGTGAGCACTTTGTAAGTTATAAATGTCTAATCACTATGTTGTACACCTGAAACTAAAATAATATGTCAAATGTAACTGAAAAGTTTTGAAAATTGAAAACACAGAAAACAAATTCCCTATGTTTTAGTAATGAAGGAAAAAAACGCTCCAAAT
>NW_011888921.1:568842-572149 GCF_000151845.1 Pteropus vampyrus
TAGAAACATAAGACAATGCAGCTCCTTTGGAAAATGATCTAGCACTTTTTCAAAGTTAAATATAAAGTTAACATATGACCCAGCATCTTTACTCCTAGGTATTTACTGAAGAGAAAGGAAAACATACGTCCACACGAAATCTTGTACATGAATGTTCATGGCAGCATTATTCATAATAGCCAATTAATAAATTCACTCAGTTGATGAATGGATAATGTTGTTTATCCACACAATGGAATATTATTTTTCAATAAAAAGTATTGAAGTGACAACATGAATGAACCTTGAAAATATTATGCTCAGTGAAAGAAACTAGTCAAAAAGGGCCACATATTATATAATTTCGCCTATATGAACTATCTAGAATTGGCAAATCTATAGAAATAGAAAACAGATTACTGGTTGCCTAAACCTGGGAGAGGTGGGAAGAAGTGGAATTGAGAGATTGCATGCTAATGGTACAAGATATTTTTGGTGGGGAGTGATGAAATTTTTTGAAATTGTAATGATACTTGCACAAATCTGTGAATATATTAAAAACTGGTGAATTGTATATTTTAAATGGGTGAATTATATGTTGCATGAATTATAACTCAAAGCTGTTAAAAATCCTTAAGAAACCCAGCTGCTAATGCATACGCTACGTTTTTTAAAATTATGTAACTTTTTATCTGTTAGCATATATTGATAGGATTTCTTCATCTCATGACTAATATACTGGGATAGACTAGAAATGAGAAAAAAACACACCACATTATGCTTCTTAGCTCGTAGTTTACGTGATGAATTGTGAAAAGCTGATAGCTTCTTTCCACTGCAGATTATTCAGACACAATGGAATGCTTAAGATTCAGAGGACCTTAGAGATCATCTGTTTTAGCCACAACCCCCCTTTTTAAAGTAGATATGGAAAGTCTGAGGCCTTGCAAGATAAAGTGACTTACACAAAGCCCTGTGGTGTTGAAGCCTGAACTGAACCTAGGTCTTTTGCTTCTGAGACTGGGACTTCATTAGTTTAGATTATTGTAGTTGCGATACATCATACTGAACTCCTCATTATTTATTTGTACTTGGAGTCATCCAATTGCAAAATATCTGTGTCTAGGAACCATAGCTTTACTCCTAACAACAGGATTTGATTTCTACTTCTTTTTAGATTCAAGATTTACTGTTTGCCAATGAAACCACAGCATTCATTCATGCAGTTATTCATTTTATTTTAAAAGCACTGTTGAACCCATAGTATCTACCAATTTCTGGGCTCAGAAATTGCTGTCTCTGTATGGAGCCACAGATATAAATAAAATAGGTACTCTACATACAACCTAGAAACAATGTATGTCACAATAGGAAAAAGAACAGTAATGAGTAAAGTGATATGAGAACATAGAATAGGAAGCAACTGACACTGTTTAAAGGTAAAACTATTCCTAATAGAGTTACCAGGTGGAAAAGCAGAAAAGAATGTTCTAAGGAGAGGGAACAAGATGTGCTAAACAGAATCTTGTTAGAAAAGAACCCAGAATTATAGTACAGAGAGGAAGGTGGGGAAGTATTTGAGGAGCAGCTATCCGTTTTATCTTTTTTAATTAAAGTATAACATACAAATAGAAAAAGGCACATATCTAAAGGTAGCCCCTGGTGAATTTTCACAAAGGGAGCAGACCTATCTAGCTAACAGACAGAATAAGAAACTGAACATTATCAACCACCCAGAAATCTCTCTCTGCCCCCTCAGATACTGCCTCCCTGCAGAAGTAACCACAACCCTATTAAAAGGTTTAAAAAGAGAATGAGGCAATCAGTATAGAAAATCAACCCAAATAGACAGGGATTAATGGAGTAGGAAAACATTTAGCAAGCTGTTGAAACAGAATAGGTAGGGAATAGGAATTTCAAATAAAGTAATTTTAGTAGGGATGAAGAGAATAAAGGAAATTAGAAATTTAAGGTCAATGTTTCTCAAACCTGACTTGCATCACAATTACCTGGGAGCTTTAAACAGAATATAGATCCAATACTCACTGAATCTCCAGGGTTGAGTACCAGGAATAAGCATTTTCAAAGCTCTCCTCATATGTTTTCTCATGTGGAAGCAAATTTAGGAACCACTGACTTCAGAGACAGAACTCACAGGTCACAGAAACAAATAACTACAGGAAATGAGGAAGACACAAATCAACAGAGACCATGAAATTTCTATCTTGGACACCTGGGAGAATACAGACAAGAAATTTGTTGCATTTAGTGACTCAGGAGTATCAGAAGCAAATAGATGATACACTATTGAAATTATTAGTTTTGAATTAAAAATAAACTGTGATAAAAATTTGGGAAATTTTTTAGCTGCAAGAAGTATTTTTTACATAATTAATTCTATAAAATTTGGAAAATTTTTAGTGTATGTGATAGTTGATCTAGTTGTACTGAAAAAGATTATTTATTTATTTGAACCATTTCTCAATGGGTTTAGATGACAGAGAAGTGACTATGTTTTAATTATTTTGAACTGTCTACTCCTTTCTACCAAATGGAGTGTTAGGTGACATAGACTAGTTTAGAAAATATGGATTTTTATGACATCTTTGAATGTAATTAGTAGCCATGGATAATCTGAATTTATTTCTTCCTGCTATAAAATAAATAAATTTATTTTATTTTATTTTTTTATGGTGAAATTGGTTAATGAAATCCAGTAAGTTTCAAATATATAATTCAACAGTAAGGCATATATGTACATTGTGTGTTCACCACCCATAGTTAGATTTCCTTGTCACCACATATTTGACTCCTTTTACCCCATCTACCTGCCCCCTTCCCCCTATCCTCTGCTAACTACTAGTGTTTTGAGATAAAGAGAGGAGTAAATGGAGAAAAATGTAAATGTCACAGCAATGTTGTACACCCAGGTACATTTTAACCTGGGTGACCCTATATAATCGAGTAAAAGAATAAGAGACAACCGGTATAACTACTGCTCCTCCACATGTTGTGGATGAATATTAACAACACACATTAAGAAAAAATATTTAAAGGAAGGTTGTTTTACTCAAAATAAAAAAGACAGGAATTTCTTGGTCTCCTTGGTATGTGACCCGATGGCTTCTTTCAAATTTGAAAATATGTTTTGTTTAACCATTTAGAATTAAAGTAACACCCTATAATCATAATATAATCACAAGAAAAAATAATGCAGTTCAGTTCCAAATATTTTTGTTTTAAAGTTGCGTTAAGCTATTTGAATAAGCTTATAACCTAGACCTAGAGTTCTGCATTTTTTGGTTTATACCAAAAAACTAAATACTAT
>NW_011888921.1:575174-580908 GCF_000151845.1 Pteropus vampyrus
AAATCTATCATGTTCCATCTCTCTTCTGTGCTTCTCTAACACTCTGTGCATACTTCTAGCCTAATGCTTATGACCGGGGTCTCTAGGCTGCTGAGTTTTAGGGAGACATGCAAGGTTGACTTCCATTGCATTTTGTTGGTCAAGCTAGTAGCTGGCTGAGATTCAAAGGGAATATAATTAGATTTGAACTCTTAGTGGGAGGAAGAACAAAGAAGTTTTGCCATCTTTAATCTACCATAGATATTTGCATCCAACGTTTACTTTTTAAAAAACAATCGAAGTGAATTGATAAATTGATATTAGAAATGTTTATATGTTTTGCTGGATAATAGCAAGTTTATAGACAGTAGTTTAACTCTAGCAAGTGCAAGAAACTTCATAGCATTAGATGATATGCGTTGATGTAATTTCTGATTCCACGAAACTTCTAAATTTATTTTCTCTTTGCCCACTTTTTCTTAATTTTAAAAATATGGATTATCTTACTATTCTTTAAGTGAACCCATGACTTGCTTTAAGCCATTTGAGAATAGTAATGGGGTGTAAATTAATAAAAATTAAAATGAACAGGTGCTGAGGACCTACTGGCCTATTTTTCACCTACCCTGGGATAAGGTAGCTACTTCTAGATTTGAATTAAAAACCTTTGGTAGAATAACTATATTCTTTTGTAAATAGCAAGAAATAGCTATGCGTATGGGAAACTCATGGAGAGAGATACCTTCTATTATGCAATTACGCAGCCTCAGAGAGGTAGTGAGTTTGGGGTGTAGGGACAACACTCCTCCTATTCTCAAACCCCAAATCATACTATGCTACTGCTGGGCTTGCAGGAGTGTCTGGTTCTGCTGCCTGGGCCTGCAGCAAAAGATTTATGGCATCCCAGCCTGGCATGGGGACTTTAATTCCCATAGAAATAGTGTTCTAACTTGTAGTTATGTGTGCTAAAAAATTACTACCATATAAGTACAATATATACACTCATACACACATATGCTGTAGATACATAGAGTACGTATAATTTTTTAGCTTATCTGAATATTTAATCATAGTTTTGCAACACTGTTTCTATGAATAAATGTAATCCTAGTACCAAATAGCCTTAGTAAATTTTCTGAGCAAAATTTATTTGTGATCTGAGGACTTTCTTTGCCTATATTTGTGCTTATATTGAATACATATTTGTGGGATAAGAAAATAAACATAGGCCACATCTTTATTTATCACAACGAAGGAAGGATAATTAAAATTAAAAGAATGCTATTTGCAGTTACTTACTCAGTAAAAGAATTTTCCTAATTGGTATTTGGCATTTATATTTCTTTATAAAACTCTAAAATCTAAATTTTATGTGTAATTTTCTTTGTACAGTATACCAAATAAATATGTAATAACTAAATCAGAGGAATTTAAAATATTTAAAGTATTATCTATTTAACAAATGTCAACTAGAAACTGCTTAGTAGTGAAATCAATACTGCATAAAATTATATTTGGGACTACATTTAAACAAATGAAAAAAAAGAAAGTAAGAATGATTTAAAAAATAAAATTCACGAGAACAATGAAACTTTCCAGAGAAACGGCTCTTAGCTATATCTATTTTAAACAGAGCATAAAATCAACTTAATTTCTCTTCTTCATATGATAACCCTATGTACACTGTGAAAACTTCTATGTGTTCAGAGTGGATGTTCAAAAAGGTCTGTAATAGCCCCCCAAAGTGGTAAGGCCCTGGAGAGAGAGAAAAAACAACAACTAAACATTTATTTATCAGTCCTTTATTGTCAGGGCATTATTCCAAGAAATCCAGAGAAAGAGAAAAAAAGCAAGTGAGATGGAGAAAGAGGAGGAAGAACGAAAGCAAGGACGTTCATTACCAGGCTGGCCAGTGTGACAAAAGGCACAGCTGA
Source organism: Pteropus vampyrus (assembly GCF_000151845.1). NCBI lineage: Eukaryota > Metazoa > Chordata > Mammalia > Chiroptera > Pteropodidae > Pteropus > Pteropus vampyrus. The sequence goes on from NW_011888921.1 coordinate 577,088, forward strand.
CTGCTTTGTCTGATGGGGCATCTGAGAGGCCATATCTTGCACCTCAGAGCAGTCCATTATAGGAGTAGAAGGTAAACCATTTATCTGTTGTTTCTTCCCAGTCTCATGTCTCTCATTGTTTCACCCCATGAAACATTACCTCTGAACCTTTGCCTTGTGTCATTGGATGGCTCTAGGCAGCTCCAGGTAACAGCTGCCTGTGAGGAGCTTCTCAGTGGGTAGCAGTAAAGATGACAGGGACTTTGTGACTGGGGGATGATATGAGCCATCTCTCAGAAATCAGGCAGGTTTGAGCCGATCTGGGATAGCACATAAACTGAAGTCAGTACACACTTCAGATAATCTCTTCTTTTAAATTTTGCTTAGCCACCAACAATAATATCTAACATATATTTGCTGCTTACTAGATTCCAGGTTTCATTCTAAGCATTTGATTTAGATTATATCTTCTGATGCTTAAAGACATGTAAGAAAGGTACTATTGTTATTTCTATTTTATAAATATGTGAACTGAGGCATAGAAGGTGCAAGTGGAGCTGGGTAGAGTTGCCTAATAAATCTTGATCACAAAACTTCTAAGCCTTACCGAGCCAAAGTTGTATAGGGCAAATTAAATCCATTATGTGAGGTCTGTATTTGAATTTTATTATTTTTCAAATAGTTGACTCAAATAATTTCAGATCTCATGACAACTTTATGGATAAGCATTAATTTATAAGGACAACTTCCAGTTGTATAGTTTGTTTTAGGAATTGTTGCAGTGTCTCCTTGACCAGAGCCTTTTATATTTACTCCTGTCTCCAAATGTTTTCCTTTTGATAATTTCACTGCAAGTTAGCATCTCTTTCAGAAGAAAAAAGAAAAAAAAAAAAGCAATTTAGTAAGCATTTGTGTGTCATCAGATTCCCAGAATAGCCAGATATAAAAAGTCATTTAAATAAAATTCTTAGGAAATCTAAAATCTTTATTCAGTGACCATCTTCCATTGTCACAGATAATTTAGTGTTGATGGTATAAGAGTCTATGAGGAGGATGATCCTGGAATTACTTGATTGAAAATTACTGCACTCTGATCATTCATTAGTAACTTTTAAAAGTATGAGCACTATGAATAAGTTAGCAGCCAACTGAAAAACAATGCCATGAGCAGAGCTGATTATTTTATTGTCATTCAATTGATGAATAAAGTAGATGTGGGCTTGGTGTTATAATTAATAATAGGTCATTTGGTTATGCATTTTGTGCACAAAGAAAATTGCACATCTTGACCTTGAGAGAAAGTAGTCTTGTAATTGGGAGAGAGTGGTAGTTTTAATGTAATTATTACCATCTGGCCCTTCTACTGACCTCTTTCCCCATTTCTAATACTGTTAGCAGCAATATTCTTGGTTCTGTTATTGAGAATTGCTTGGAATAATAGTGACCTCCCAAAAATGATTAATGACTCCTAATCAGAGAGAAGGAAAGAGGCTTCCAAGCACCCATTCAAACTCTGAATATAATTAGCATATTCACTTTTCAGAAGCCAGTCACTTTTTATTATTGTTTGTGCTATAGTTCTTTGACCGAACTTGTAATTATTTCACATCCCTTTATTTATCACAGTGACCTCTAATGCTAAGCATGCTTTTAATTTTAGGAGAAGACTGGCTGTTGTGTGACTTCTCAGAGTCTATGCTTTTGATGTTGGATAGTTTGTCCTCAGTAATAGTCTAATTACTCCTCTGGAGGAGATGTTTTGTTTTCAAAGGGGATTATTCATGGCTTAAATCGGATACCCCAAAGCTGCCAAGTAATAAAAGAGATGGTTAACATACTAAATCATCTTGCCTAACTATGAACTAAAAGCCAGAAGTGTTGGTTTTATTTTGGTGACCACACTATTGCATTTTTCTTGCAGAATTACATAATTGAAGGGGCGGGGTCTGGTTTGCATTCCATCTAAACGGGCTTTTACAGCCTTTAGAAAGCTAGAAATTGCTTTATGTTTAACATCTCTTTTCAAAATAGATTCAGTTTATCCTTTTTCTTATTGCAAAATGTCAATGTTCAGGTTTTTTTCAAGCCTTCAAGTGACGAAGACCTTCAGTATCTTTTTATGTTGAAATACTTTCCAAAACAATCCTCTGTTGCTTATCCATTACTTTTAAATTCAGTCTTAATGCACCAAGTAATTTAGTTTCAACTTTACTTCTTAATAAATACGGAATAACACTTCATTGCTGAGCAAATGCACGTTCAACATTTGCTTAGGTGAGTTGGAAATTTCCCACTGTGTGGGAAGCACTCTGAGCATTTCTCTTCTCTATTTTGCACTTAACATAGAAGAACATTCTTGATTTTAGGATATAGTTCCTGTCCCCCCTTCCCTCCTTCCTTCCCTCACCTTAGATGGGAACAAAAGAAAAGTTAACATTAGATGGGAACAAAAGAAAAATCAAACAGTGAATCCCAGTGAAGGACCAGAAGTAAGTATCTGAGCCAAAAACCCAAGTCAGGGAAAGCACTGACATAGTAGTAAGTGACGGAACAAGGTGGCAAATGCAACTAAGTCCTCTGGACAGCCTGCCATAGCACCATGACTGAAAGTCCTGCCAGAGTCTCTAATTCTCTCCCCTAGACTACTCCACATGGATGTCTAGCTTGTTCTTGAAGGAGGCAGATTTTCAAACCTGCCTTAATGAATGCTTCTGGCCCTCACTTATCTCCTTGTGGTACTCTAAGAGCCTGTTGCTACCATCGAAGGTTATTTATTCTTTCCTTTCTTCAGGTGAAATAAAGAATAACTAACCACTAATTATGATATAATAGTCCTTCCAAACCCAAGATAGTGACTAAGTTACTTTTCAGATATCTTCCAATCATAACATACTAATTTTCAAATACAATATTCCTAGGCTTTATGGGCTGGGTTTCTATACAGGCAGCATAACTATAACTATGCAGTGAATTATAATGTAAAATTAATGTGACTTCCAATCTTAGTCAAATATAGACAAATACCCTCCAGAGTTTGTGCCATTTTCCCCATTAGCAATATCTTTTTTTTCCTTTTCTCTAAAATAATGAGAAAATTTTTTCTTATAGTTGTTTTTCAAAGTGGCCCAAATGTACTTGTCCAAATAAATACTCTAGGCTTAGTTTTATAAGTAGCCCTTTCTTTAGTCTTCATTTGCTTCATTTTTTTAAATCATATTTTGGCTTATTTGCATTAGATTTTTTCCCTAAAACTTTGTTTTAAGCTTGAATTTTCTGGCTTTTAGATTTTTATGTCTTATTGGGGTCTTAGCTGTCTATAGTCTCTTTTACACTACTATGCAGTGAATACTCCCTGAATTCTAAAAACAAAAATCAATTTCCACTTTTAAATTAGTTTTTCATTCAAGTTTTGGAAAATTTACTTTTCCTTTTATTAACAATAATTATCAATTATTGGCCAAAAAAGAAAAAAGAAAAGAAAAGAAAAAAAGAAAAGAAAAAAACAAAGAAAGAAAGAAAAGAAAAGAAGAAAAAAACAAACAGGAATTTTGTCTACCTAAAAAAAATCAAAAACATTTCTTTACAATGTAATTTTTTTCTTTTAGTTTTATAAGTTGCTGTGAAATTAACCTGTTCCTACCCAGTCAGTTGCTTCATACTGGAAAAGGTCACATATCAGGCATCCAGCTTTTAGGAAGGTGCCATTGTTCAATTGCTGTGGCCAAGAGTGAGCACGGCATAAGGACAACTGTCAGAACCTTGGAGGAATGAACAGGACAGACTAAAATGCCTGTCAAGTTAGCTTGAGTTAACTCAAAGTCCAGATGTCATTTTACCTACCC
>NW_011888921.1:580958-623175 GCF_000151845.1 Pteropus vampyrus
TAGTCTCTTTTACACTACTATGCAGTGAATACTCCCTGAATTCTAAAAACAAAAATCAATTTCCACTTTTAAATTAGTTTTTCATTCAAGTTTTGGAAAATTTACTTTTCCTTTTATTAACAATAATTATCAATTATTGGCCAAAAAAGAAAAAAGAAAAGAAAAGAAAAAAAGAAAAGAAAAAAACAAAGAAAGAAAGAAAAGAAAAGAAGAAAAAAACAAACAGGAATTTTGTCTACCTAAAAAAAATCAAAAACATTTCTTTACAATGTAATTTTTTTCTTTTAGTTTTATAAGTTGCTGTGAAATTAACCTGTTCCTACCCAGTCAGTTGCTTCATACTGGAAAAGGTCACATATCAGGCATCCAGCTTTTAGGAAGGTGCCATTGTTCAATTGCTGTGGCCAAGAGTGAGCACGGCATAAGGACAACTGTCAGAACCTTGGAGGAATGAACAGGACAGACTAAAATGCCTGTCAAGTTAGCTTGAGTTAACTCAAAGTCCAGATGTCATTTTACCTACCCGTAGTAAGAAGGTACTTTGTGAATAATAGGAGTCTATAAATGTAAATTCTTTTCCTTTTCTTTTTTGGTAATGTTTTATAATGATACTATTGATAATTGCTTTCATTACTGATAACAGGTTGGTAATGTTAATTAAAGGTTTTGAAGCCAGACAGATATGGGTTTGAACTCCAACTCCAACAAGTGACTTGTACTCTAAATTATCTGTAAAACAGGAAATGATAAAACCTACTGATTGTGAGGATATAATTATAAAGTTAAAGTATATTCTATTGTCTGACACATAATGTAACCTCAAAAATTCTAGTTTTCTTATTTTCAAATCCTTTATTAAAAATTATAACCAACCTCATCTACTCCGAAAAGTGTTTAGTAATACTGAATTAAAGTTTGAGAGCTAGAGGAACTTTGAGAACCATTGATTACAAGTTTCCCGAGTTTTAAAAGCAATAGGAATTACCTTCTATGTCCTTAGAACCTTGGCGTTACGTGAAAGACAAAGTGCTTGAAATATTTCTGTAAGTCCAGAAACTAGAAAACTTTGAGTGCTCTACAAGATTTATATCAACTAGTTGCAAAATCCTACTCATCCAGTCTCCTTAGTTTTCAGACAAGGAATCTGGATCTCAGAGAATTTATAACTTAGCTAATTGGTTGTACTGCTGAGAACTAAAAACTGGTTTGCTCCCCGGTTGAATGCTCTTTCCATGTGAAGTTATTTTGGGTCAACCAGAAAATCTGCAAGACCATCAAAATAATGTTCTTTCTCCCTCTGACCTCAGTAATAACTGGTTAAGAATTTAGAATGCTTTGGAGCAAATCTTCAAAGCAGCTGCAGGTCCTCAATGTTCCAGAATAGATATTTTAAGTTCTTCAAGCAAAAATTTATGATAAAGACCTTCTTTTCACAGTAACTAAAAAGACTTCCAGCTCTCTTATAACAAAGTGGCTGTTGAGACCTCAAATACAAAATGATCTCCTTTGAAGTAGCAGGAGAGAATGGACAGAACTCCAGAAAGGACATCAAAAAACACCTTGATCCCAGTTCTAACTCAAATTTACCTTTTATGTGGAATGAGGTAAGCTTATATCTCTGAATTTGAAGTTATTTTTGACTCTTCCTTTTCTCACACACCTCATATCTAGTACAACAGCAAAATTTGATCATGCTGTCATCAAAATTTATCCAGAATATGACCAGTACCTACCACTTCCACTGCTATCACCTTCATCCAAGCCACCATTATCTCTTCTCTGGGCAACTGAAGAAGTCTCCTAACAGGTCTCCCGCTTCTATCCTTTGCTCCTCCACACATTAGTAAGAGTAATCTCAGAGTTTGTTAGCTAAGCTTCTATAATGGACCCATCCTTTGTTTGACAACCTTAAGTTATTCCTAAAAACTTTGCAAGTGAAAAGCCATTATATGAGAAAGCACTTTTACTGATTTTAATGGGAAAATTTTAATGCATTTCATCTTAACCCAAGATACCTAAACAATTTTTACAGATAGGAAAATATTTTAATTGAACAATGAAAATACCACTCACTTGTCATTACGTTATCTAAGTAATTAACATCAAATTAAAAATAAATGGAATAGTTTGTGAATAAAATGTAATGACAGGAAGGTTTATTTTACTCCCCAAAGGAAGAAGAGAAGACTCGATGGCAGGTGCTGTTTGATAGAAGAGTATCGAAGGCAGTTGTCCTTTGTAAAGTACATTCTTCCTTATGAACAATTTTTTATTAATGTTTTTAACTATTTGAAGGATCATGGTTATCTTGCACTCGAAGTGCAGTTAAAATTTTAACTTACCGCATAGAAAAATACCTTTAGTCAAAAAATAGCTAAAATGAGTACATGAGAGCACTTGGAAAGATGAGTTTATTTAGTACATAGAGAATGAAAAATCACACAAAAAAGTTACTTCTTTATTCTTCTGACTATGCATACTTAGGCAAAATAAAATGCTTTTAGTTTATCCAAATATGGCACATATTTCAAATTTGTTTCATGTGATATTTGATAACCAATAACTATTGACTCACATAAAATCATATGCTTTTTCCAAAATATACTATGTGTGAATATAATTTCTGTGGGGTGTGTGTGTGTGTGTGTGTGTGTGTGTGTACTGGTTCCTAATCTTTGTGTGGCAGTGTAGAACATTGCTGGTTTATGTACACCCCAGGAATCAGAATGTAGAAAAGATTGTCCACCTAACATATTTCATGATTAATCAACACAGCATTTATTTTTTCAGTGCCAGTTATATACCAGTTACTCTGATAAAACAGGTAAATCAAAGAAGAAAAGGGTTATTTAAACCTCAATGAGTCCTCAGACTATTTGGGGAGTGGGCAGGAAAGGTGTATAAATTCTATTATAATATTCTGAGCTTTATAATGCAGAGGTCTCTGAGAGCAGGTAAGAGGGAACCACTAATCCTGTCTGGGGTACGGTGGGATTTTAAGGGGCAACAGAGAGGAAGACACATCTAAGATAAACCTTGAAAGATCAGTTTCCTAAAGATGGAGGTGAAGGCGGGGTTGTGGGCAGTCAGGTGGGAAGGTAGTATTTGCAATGGCATAGAGTCATTAACAAGAACTTTCCTTCAAGAAGCAGCACCTCTCTCTTTATAAGCTTTCATCAGTATTGACTGTGCTTTGTTTCACATCAGGGCAACAAAATCTCTTGAAAGATTTAATAAGGGCAAAAAATGATAACGATCTCTATGCATAAGGATGTTGTGAAAATATGGTTAACTCTTTAAGTTGTCTATTGCTGCAAAAATTTCACCTCAGACTTGAAGGCATAAAACAACTGTTTTATTATCCTTATAAATTACGTGGTCCAGGAGATTGAACAAAGAATGGGAGAGCTTGATGATATCTGGTTACTCGTCTAGCAAGACTGGAACAGCTTGGGGTGATTTGAATGGCTAGAAGTGACTTAAACAGCTAGAGGTTGACATCATCTGGAGGCATCTTCATGCACTTGTGTGGCTGAGATGATTTGAAAGCTGGGTTCAACCAGTGCACCTATATATTAATTCTCTAGGTTGCCTAGGTTTCTCCGAGTATACATGCTGGATTCCAAAAGAAAGTGTCCTGGGAGGAAACATCCCAAAAACCAGTGTTCCAAAAAACTAGGTGGAAACTGGCCTCAAAAGTCACAGAATGTCACTTTTGTTATATTCTATTGGTTGACACAGTCCTAAATGAAGGAAAAAGCCTATAAACCCATCTCTCTATGTCAGGGATGTAGAGATGTAAAGAATTTGTAGCCATTTATTTAAATTTCCACCTTGAACACATTGCAAAATGTTTGATGATTACACTACAATATTTTCTCTACAAGTTATAATGGGAGAAATTTCTTTCTGGTGTAACTGTCAGATACAATCTTCTAAGCAATTGGTATATTTTTACTTTATGGTTACTTAAATCAGATAACTGACTGTATTTCTCTCTTAAGTTTGGCAAACTTTGAATATTTTTATGTTGTTCTTTAAAGTGTTTTTTAAAGAAGGCACAAAGCAAGTGACTAAAATATGTTTGTACTCTACTATAGTTTGAGTTCCTGTGTATATGGAGTAAGAGCAAGAGATAAAGGTAAAGATAGGGACCAGATCGGAAAGCCCACGTGTGTCCTACTGAAGGCTGAAGCACTTTACATTATTTCATTTAATCTTCATATCTATCCTATTGTGTAGGTACCAACATTTAAATTTTATAAAGAAAATAATCAGGTAAATTATTTTTTGACTTTAAAGTTCAAGAGCAGTATGATGGAATTATAATGATATAATTTTTATGTATCTTTCATTTAATTGTAATTTTATCATTAACTCTTACAATATTTCCTGCTGAGGTAAACTAGGGCAGTGTTTCTAGAATTATCTGTGGTAAAAGACCCATTTTACTTTTTATTATTAATATGCCACTCACTGCCATTTTTTTTTGTAAAATACCATAAAAAGGAATTATAAGAAAAACGAAAAAAGATACACAAAAACAAACTTTATTTTTGTTATTAGATTTAACGGGCATAACATTACTTTGTCAAACTGCCACAAAGTTTCTGAATGCTTAATTTCAATTTCTGTACTTATCTCAGATTGACAACAAATACTTCGTGAACCACCAATCATCTGCAGACCACTGTGAGTAACATTGATTGACCTAGAGAATTAGATTTGTACAGAGAGAATATCTTTTTTCATGCTTTGATCTCTCACCCAAAATACAGTTGCTAGCTTATCCTAGGTGGCCATCTGAGTCACACTCTGCAGCTTGTTTTTTCTCAAGAGTTGCATATGACTTTTTTATCAGCGATTTACACAGAAGGGTTGACTTACTTCAAGTTGTCTGTGGAACTGTTTGTGTCTTGCTCTTCGTTCAGCCTTAGCTGATGTTCAAGTATGAGAACAGTCTTCTGGTGATTAAACAATGGCATGTACATATTATGCTCATAATTTATAGGCAGTCATGTCCTTTATCCCACAAGATTCCTACCTGTATTGAAAGATAAAGTGAGAATGGATCTAATTTGAATTCTGCCTTTGTATGCAATGAGAAGTAGAAGGTAGCTGTATATTGATGCTGTATTTGTGGTTTGCCTGAAGAATACTCTAAAAATATCATGTTTACAGAAAAATATGTGTAGATTAAGAATTTTTCTTTCCATAGATTGAATATTTGCTAGTTTTGTGGTAGACAATACGCTATATGAGTACTTTCCAAGAAAGAGAAAGGAATACAGTTTCAATTTAATATCAGAAGCATTTGCCAGTCTTGGATAACTCATGAGGTTTGGCAACATCAAATTGGCATTACATTTTCCAAACTGAATTTCAAGGGATGAGAGCTTTTTGTCCCCCTGATTCTTATCCTTCCATAGATGATTTCTCAGAATAAGTCGTTGTTGAGAAAACTCTAATAGACCAGCCCAGCAAACAAGTGGATTATCAACTTGGTTAATGGGTTAGTTTCTCTAAATTAGTCAATTTTTATTGTACCATGAAATACCTGGGGAGCTTTTAAAATACACTGATGTCTGGGCCTAAGATCCGAATTCATTACGTTGGGTAGCACCTGGGCATGGATAGTTTTTGAAAGCTCACATGCTAATTCTACCCTTCATCAAAGTTGAGAACCACTGGCCTGAAGTAAAAGATATGGTGCTGGAAGAGCCAGAATAATTGGGGTCAGATTCTATTCTCATTGTGTTATAGAAAATTTTTACTTCAATAATTGATGAAAGCAATACATGTGCTTAATACCTTTATTATCATATGTAGAAGCTCAATCAATTTGCAAAATTAAAATATTACAAATAAATAAAAATAATTTGTTGAGGCCTGTTATAGACATTACATTATCCGAGTTTTCCTCACAATGTCAAAAGCAGTAAATTATTTCAGTTTTAGAATTATAGACACTGAGGAACAAATAGCTTATGAAAATTATCTATAATAAAAACTAAAAAAGGCAGAATAGGAGGTCACATCTTAGGCTTTTTATTTTAAAGTCGAGTCATTTTATTTATTGGATACTTAACATTTTAAAGTCAATGTCTTTCCCCCATTGATATTTTTGGCCCCAAATATGTCCCCACTTTTCCACAGGCCACCATTTCCCCCAATGCCTATAGATTCTGAATTAAAATTTAAGATCAATCTCTTGCCAGCTTTTGAATTATCTGTAATCTACTCTTGGTTCATTTTCTAACATTGAGCTTTTTCTCCCATTGTTTCCATTTGAATTTGGCATCTTTGGGTTGGCCTTCATTTTGGAAATCTAGCTTCAGGGCTGAGCTTCTTGGCTTTTGAACTTGGTTTATGTTTGGACCTGTCTTCTTGCCTTGGGAGAACCAGTCTATAACACACCTGTAACATGCCAGTACCATCCAATTTGCTCCCCAAGTAAAAACAGAGATAAGGCAGCCAAAATCTTAATACTTAAATTTTCTTACTCCATATTCTAAACCAGATTCCCATTTTATATAAGCACAAATTCAAATAAAATAGAATGAGGTAATTATCAGTGATGAAGCTGAGAATGCTATAAATGTCTATGTTATGTTTCCATTACATCTCTACTCCTGCACAGGGTACATGCAAATACTGAAAACAGACAAATTTTTACCTCTATCTTCCATTGTTGAATAGAGTGTGGGGATAATTCATGTGTTGGTTAATTCAGTTGGTGAAGGTGGTGTTTATAAGGTCTACATAGCAGGTTAAAATTGCCTTAAGAGCCAGTTAGCATCTGAAGAAGGAAACATTCTTCCATGGCTACTAACTAGGACAACAAATCTGCTTCACAAATGCACACCATTAATCACAAATAAAGCAAATAAATGTGGTTGAATTAGCACAGCCAAATGTCGTTGCTAGGAAAACATAACCAAGACACCACCAATTGGCAACACGTTTTACCACAAGACAAAGTTTTGATGGGAGATTATATCTCTTGCAAGTTGAATTAAACTTTTCCATTGCTAATGATTATCATGAGAGTGCTAGTTAGCATTATTTTTAAATGATGTGTATAACTCTCACATCAAGTTTTCATGATGCCAAATGTGGACATTTGAAAATGTTTTTAATTATTTGATCAATGCATATAACTAACCTGGAGCAGAGAGATATAAGTATAGATCTGAGAGCTTCAGCAATTTTCTACACATTCTAAATTCAGAAGATAGTTACATACTTACATGTTAAATGGTGCCATAAGGTTGTGGAGAATGTTTAAAATCATTTCCCTAATCCTGTGATACTCTTTAGGCAATCATATCATTACAATCCCAATTGTTATGCAAAGAACAGCTTCTATAATTTGTGAAGTTTGAATAAAAAAGTAGTATGTAAGGATTTCACTAAGCTCCGTTATTACTAACAATATTAGAGCCAAATCTCACAAGTAAATACAATATATCGATCCAGCAGAAGTAGCTAGTTCTATGAGCGCCAACGTGATTAGTCGATGTGTTAGTAAATTAGACTCGCTATGGTTTCAGATATTATGAACAGAAGTGATTTTCCATTTTCAATCAGATGTCACTGACATGGATTAAAAACAAACAAGGATGAATCAATTCACAGAAAAATCAAGGAAAATATGACTAGAAAAAAATGCCATGAGGTTAATGTTCTATTTAGAGGAGGACTAATTTGATATTTTTTTAGTGTTGAAAGAAATTTTCCAGAAACTTTCTGTTTTAATTTAATAGATTATATACGGTGCAGTGACAAAATTAATTTCAATAATGTCATTAGAAATATATATTATTAATTTTGTCTTTTCCAAATTTTGTCTGTTCCTATCTTAAAATATTTTTTCCAAAAATAAGATTATTTATTAAGATTTTTTTTAAATTCTCATTTTCAAGGATATTTTTCAATAATCATTTCAAAATTATCATTCATTGTACAAGACAGTATTTAGTTTGAGGATGGATATTTCCTTATTAATATTCTATAGTAAGTTTCTCAGGCTTATTGTTTAATAAGTTATAGGCAATATGATTTAGTGATTTGTTAATAACAATTGGGTCTGAATACTGCCTAATTTCTTTTCCTAGCAATGAACTCATTCACTTAAAACCAGACAGATTCCAATTTTTTACACACATTCACCACAAAACTGCATATTTTAGGCTTACCACAAAACAGACAGCAGTAATATTTTAAAAGTAGACATGTACAACCATGAATACGGAGGCCTCAAAATGTCTCTTACAGAAGATTCCTGAAAGTGTGGCAAACTAAGCTAAGCAGATACTTTTATCACGAACTTATAAAAAAAAGAATAGAGAAAAAGAAAAAAAATGTTTAAATTAAAAATATCTTAATTACATAGGTTAACTCAAAAGAAAGTTATCAAGTAAAAAAATCTAAGCCCAAAGGGTAAGTACATTTACATTTTAACTGCTTCCATGGTCGTTGGCACCTACTGTAGGTCTTGGACTCTAGAGTTCTAATATTGGCAAGGCCATAGGAAATGACTCTTCTAAATGTGGAAGCAGAAACTGAAACTGAGTTCCTTCCATGAAATCTAGAGCCTTATACAGCTGTCCTGGCCCTAACAGGAGAGCAGGAGAAATGCTAAACAGAAATCTGGGTAAGCAGCAATATGCTCATCTTCGTCAAAAACTTTTTGTAAAACGAGGAAAAATAAGACTCCTAGTTGAAATCAAAATTCCAGTGAAGATATGAGCCCAGGGTTGTCTTATTCCCAAACTCTTGTTCTTTCTTTGGTTATGCTGGCTCTCTTTTCTCTGAATTGTCTATATATTTATGTAAAGTAATAGAGAGTTTTCCTCTTGAATCTAGAACCAAAGCTTAGGATTCTCTATGCACAAACTATTCCTATTTTTTTTCTTGCAAGTATTTTGTACCATAGATCTCAAAATTATGCAAACTAGTGAATATCATATTAAAGCAGTAAAACTTCTGCCCCCTGCCTCAAAGCTTAAGTGAGAAATGGAATCCCGTTACCCCATGCTGTATGATCCAGAGCAGAATTTCATTAACTTCCTCTCACCCCCGCCCAACCCCCAAATGCATTTGAGCTAAAAAGCATCATTGCAATCACAATGCCTCCCATACTGAAGAAAGGTACATTTTGAAGAAAAATGCTGATGGATATAAATATTGGATTCGGGTATATAAGTTACCTTAAGAACAATCATGATGTTACATACCTGTGTTTTTAAAAATGAACAGTTGAAGACCAACTTGTTTCTTGTGGAATTCTGAAATACTTCTTGTTTGGCCAACATTGCACCACATAAGCAGAGTCATCTGTAAAACTATACGGTCAAGCATCAAACATGTATTAAGTAAGATTATTCATTCTTTTATTGTGCAAGTTTGCATGAACTTCAAAGATGAGAATGTGTGGTGAATGTCATAATACAGTCATTAGCGTTGTAGTTATGTGGATAAAGTTCATTGGAGATAGACACTGAGATTGACTCTAGGCCAGGTAGGCACTGTAAGATGTATGATCCTCTTATCTTTTCCTCAGGTAACTGGTACCCTTTCCACCAGGATTTATCATGAAGTTGATGATTGAAATATTTATCTCAAAATATCACATAAATGTTAAATAAATCCATCTGATTGAGATGTGATAGCACACTATACAGGAATTAACTCTAGAGGAATTTACAAGCTAGGGAAACTTAAAGTAGGGCCCCTGATCAGGAAGAAGTATGGAATAGAATGGTGTTCTCTAAATTATAGTAATTAGAATCACATTTTTATAATTTTCCATATCTATATAACTCTTGAACTATTATTATTATTACTATTATTACTCTATTATTACTATTCTAAATCTACTCACTTTTTAAAAAAATTATTCAATCAACATATTTTTCTTTTTTTCCTCTCAAAATTTATCTAAAAATAAAAAAAAGGCAGGGGAGAAGAAAGACAAAAAAATTTATTGGAAACTTAATGGTTCAAGTGGGGAGAAAGTAGAGGAGCGTGGAGCTGAGGCTTTGAGCCTCTTCAGAGAACGTTCTCATCCTTGAAGTGCCCTCCTTGAGGGAGAGAGCAGAGCTGGGACAGCAGCCAACTCCCAATGTTCAGCTTCTGTCTGGAGAAGAGGGCAGAGTCATAGAGTGTCGGGGAGCTAGAGGTAGGCAGGGCCAAAGGGGTCACAGGAAGTAGTCAACCATGGGCTTTTTGGAGTAGGGATGCCCCTTATCTCTTGAGAAGCGAGGAGCGGCCTCGAAGATGATGAAATCTTTCTGGAGGGGCTCATCTAGCCCCAGGATGGCTGCCACATTCCCACAGCAGTCGCAGTAGTTGGGTGACAAATGCACAATGAGCAGTTTCATTAAAGTGCCACTTGTAACTTTCAGTTGGTGGGCATGGCAGATCATATCAGTCTTGTTGCTTGCATGGAAGTAGGCCATCAGGTGACTGCCAAATAGTAGCCAGATCCACCGAGGCTCATACCTTAACCTGGTGTGTCTTCAGGTCAGACCAGAGCAGGTCACACATTTGCCCATTTGATATCTCTTGCTTTTGGTCAATTGTCTGAATCTGGTCCGGGGTCAGGATGGAGGCGGAGAGGCCCAGGGCAAAAGATCTTGCCATTGATGATGGCCAGCAGGTTGAGGTCATCAAAGATCTCAGGACAGTAGCGTCACATGGTCACCTAGCCCATCAGGTACTCATTAGAGAAGCAGCAGAGCTGGGTGATCTGGCAGCTTTCCTGGTTGTCCAGGATTAGAATGAGAGTGAACCTTAAGTGCCAGCAGCAGAAGGAGAGTTTCAACGCCATAGAAACAGTCCACAGAGTTTCCCATGAAGAGACAGTTGATCTCAGAGATGTCGCCATCCACCCTGAATGGCTCCCCGAGGTCATAGAATTGTCCATGGATGTCATCACATAATGTGACTGACTGATGAGTTTACCTTCTGCACGTTGCTCTCCTCTACTGAGATCTCTCTGGCCTTACCACACAGGGCCGTGTGTTTGCTTTCTCTAATGGTCTTGTAGCGTGGCAGCTGCTGAATCTGCCAGTCCAGGTCACTGATCTTCGCCATGGCCCATCTCTCACCCCTGAGTGGGACAGAGCTGGGGGCACTGCCCCCGTGCATTGCACAGAGTCTCTGCTGCTGTGACTGACTCCAGCTCTTGTATTCTCTGCCTTCCTCCTTCCGTCTTCTTTGGCCCCCTGCCATGCTACTCAATCTTCCATCCTGAATATTTTTCTATTTTTCTAGTTTTTCTAGTCTTCCTCACTCTGCTTCTCTTGATTTCTTTCATTTATTTGTCAGATTTTGAAAAATGACTTCATGTAAATAACAAGAAAACAAAAAGTGCGTAGATGATAAGTAGGTAATAAAGCAATAAAATTAAGGAAGAAAAGAATATAATGGATGAAACTTCATTTTATATTATTGTTTTTTGAATTTAAATGGAGCTTTAGAATTCTTGTGAAAATAAACAATGACATGGAAAATTTCCTTTCATTTAAATTAATGAGTTTGGCCATCTTTTTCAATGAATGTTAAAAATAGAAAGTATGACACATTGTATATACTCTCCTCGTTTTCCTAATTACTAGTTTGCAAAGGAAGAGTGTTTAATAGGTACTCCAAAATTTCAGAGACTTGAAATTAATTCTGTAAAGTAATTTTGTAGTATTATGATTCACTTTTTCAACAGGGCATAAGTGTGTGTATTTGTTTGTCTGTCACGTGTAATCCCCTGGATCGGAAAGTGGCACCTACCGTTTGTTTAGCATGGTCCAAATTCAGTGCCAATAAATGTTGACAAAATGTATGGTAGTCAAAAACAGACTAAATAATTCTGTAATTTCTAATAGTAACACATATTTCACAAACTTTAACTTGCAAATTGGATAGACAGTTCCTGAAAGAGTATTTTTAAAATGACAAAATCATTTATGCAAACTCTAGAAAAGGTGTTAAAAAGCTGAGTTAAGGGAGGGAAAAGGTGAGAACAATTATCTATCTTTAGAGCATAACAAATAATCATGATGTAAATTAAGTTCTTTAGATAGGGAATAAATTAGCACTCAACTTTACATAATAGTTTAAACATGAGCTACCCCCATTACATCAGAAGTAAGAGAAGAACAAATTGCTTAGCTTTGCTGTCTTGGCCAGATCTGGGTGTTCGATGGTGAAAAAGATTGATGGTCGTTAGATCCTAAATTTGTTTTTCCATCTTCCTTTCTCATAATGTCTTCATGGGACAGTATCAATATGTACTGATCTTTCTTCACTACTGTATTTTCTTACTGCTCTGCATTGAGAGGCCTTTATTCTTTGATATGTTATCACACTCCAACAAAAGAACAACCTAAGCAAAGTCTAATAATTCTGCAGTATGTGGTGAAATATGTTTGCTTTAAAGAATTTTTCCTAGTCTATCAGAAAATTTTTCTTACAAAAGAGAAAGTTGCTTCTACCAAGGTGAGTTTGTGTATTTTGTTATATTTTTCTATACAATATGAATTTAAGGAACTTTCTAAAATTGGGAATTTCCTGAATTATGTGTGATTCAGGAAAATAAACAAGATTTGTCTGGTTCAAATGTAAAAGTGCATTTAATTTCAGAGAATTTTGTGACATTTTCAACATGCACATCAAGGATTAGGAGATATATAAGCTAGGAAGCAAATGCCAAAGAGAAAACAATTGTGGTTTGCTAACCATAGGTTTGTATGCTGTTTATACATCTGTAATGCTAGGATTTAAAGCTCTATAAAATCACGAAATGTCCTGAGTTGAATTAATAAGTGTTGTGTGTGGATATAAGGAAGTTGTTTTTAAAGTATCGTCTTGAAAGAAGTTTAGTTTTTAATAATCAGTGACAAAATTACCTCACTCCCTACTAGGTAAACTTTCATTTTAACTAATTTAAAATATTTGCTTTTAACATCTAAAACCAGACTAGATAGCAGGCATCTATACAAGGCAATTAATTCAAAGGCAGAGACATTTATATTTTCAGCAGTGGAATGTTACAGTACCCAAATTTAAGCTGATTTTATAATATTGAATATGTTATACATGCCTGGCTGAACACTCTGGTAAATTAATAAAGTATCTTTCCACTATAGAAATCTATTACTAGGGAGTTGAATTTCCTGTGTAATTCTATACAAACGCCCTTTTTAAATGTTTACTTCTTGCCTTTTTCTTAGAGGATTAAATATATTGTAATCTGATTCTTTCAGAGTATATGAGCCTGCTTTCACTTGTTTCAAACTTTGACATAATAGTTTCTTCATTTAAGCTTTTTTTACAGTAATATGATGCTCATAATAAAAAAAAATCACAGCTGAATTTCTATGCAGCAAAAAACTTCCATTATTATTTAACTCCTAATTTCTTGTTTACTGTTCTAGTTGATCATCCATAGTTTTAATAGTTTATTCTTTTTAATGACTGTATAATCTGCCATCATATAAATATATTACATGTTATTTACCTATTTGTATTTAGTTTTCATAATTTTTTCCAGCTTCACTGATATAATTGTCGTATAACATTGTATAAGATAAAGGTGTACAAAGTATTGATTTGATATGCTTATACATTATAAAATGATTACCACCACAGTCTTAGCTAACAACTCCATGTCTCATGTTTCACGTCTCATATTATCATATCTTTGGGGGTGTGTGTGTGTGGCGAGAACATTTAAGATCTACACTCTGAAATACATAGTACAGAATTGTTAATTATAGTCACCGTGATATAAATTAGGTCCCCAGAGCTTATTCATCTTATAACTGGAAGTTTGTACTCTTTGACCAACATCTCCCATCCCCCTGCATCTCACAGCTCCTAGTAACCACAATTCTATTCTCTGCTTCTATGAATTCACCTTTTTAGATTCCACATATAAATGATATTATAAAATATTTATCTTTCTCTGTCTGACTTATTTCATTAGCATAATGCCTTCCAGGGCCATCTATATTGCTGCACATGGCAGGATTTTCTTTCTCATAGTTGAATAATACTCCACTGTCAGCCTATATACAATGAAATGTTACTCTATATACCACACATTCCGTGAAAAAATTTATATAGCTCACATTTTTATCATTCATCCATCGAATGGTCGGGAAAGTAGAGGATAGAGAAGGAATTACAACTAGACCTTTCATGTCTGACATTTAAAAGTACACTAGAAATTTAGGAGGTTTAACTATTTCCATTCTCCTTATTAGAAAATTTTCATTTAGATTTAGGATTTATGAGCTCTTTCTCTCATTGTATATTTTATCGATCTTAAGTGGCTCACGGTTAAACTTTCTTTAGACATTTGGAATTTCTATTGGACTTCCTACATAATTACTGAGCTGCCTAGTAAATGAAATACTAAGTTGAGAGACTTCTTATAGTAGCTCCAGCATTTTATAAGAAATGGGTATGAAAGTATGGGTTTGAGGACAAATGATATAATTAAATATATAGGAACTCTGGGGAATTTGCTATCTTAGTTGGAGCATTTACAGTATTTCTTTAAAATGTGTTTTGAAGCTATAGCTTTTATCTAATTTTACCACTAAATCATTAATTAATGTTGACTCCTTTTTTGTTACTGTTAAAGGAGAGGATGTTAGTAAAAAGCTTGGATGAGAGGAATGTAGCAGGCACAGAATTTTATGTAACAACAGATTTGGGCCTGAAAAACTAAGAATGCCTGGCATATACTACTTTATACTCAACAGTGCAGTACATTTTATAGAAATGAATAATTATTTTTCATGAGGAGACAAACCAGTTAAATACCTTACCTCCCTCCACCCTTTTTCTCACCATTATCCACTCTCCTTCCTCTCCCCACCATAGATAAAAAAATTTAACATTTGATATATGTCCTTTTGTTTAGGGGCTTTTTAGTAAAATGTATATTACTTTTTCATATGCATGTATTTTAATTTACTCAAATAATATTGCATGTGGATTTATTTACACTTATATATACACATACATATATCATTGTTTCTTTTTTACTCCCCAAATATTTGTGAAACTATAACATATATATACAGAAAAGCAAGCAAAATGTACAACTTGTGGAATATTTACAAAATAAATAGACACATGTTACCAGAATCCAGTTTAAGAAGTATTACATTATTAGCACTCCATTGCTCCCTAATGCCCCCTTCCCAGTCACTTTCTTTCATAAAAGGAACCATCACCATGACTTCCAACACCTAAATTTGTTTTGCCTATTTTGAACTTTACATAGCTGGAATCATATGCTATACACTCTTTTGTGACTGCTAAATGTTATATCTGAGATTCGGCTAGGTGGTTTTATTTAGCAGTCTTTCCTTCTCCTTTCTGCATAGTTTTCTATATTATAAATATACCATACTTTACCCATTCTATCTTTGTTGGACTTTGAGATTTTCTAGGGTGGGCTATTACTAGTAGTCCTTCTTGCACGTAAAATTTGGTAAACATATGCATATATTTCTCCTGGCTATATACTTAGAAGTGTAATTGCCAATGCAGAGTATATGCTATAAAGTTCAGTTTTAGGAGAAACACTGTCAAAGAATTTTCCAATATGGTTTATTGTATTTTGCTCTCATAAAAGTGTGTAAAATTTTCACTTTTGCTAATACCTGGTACTATCTGCTTTTAATTTTATCAATTTTAGTGGCTGTGTAGTAGTATTTCATTATGAAGTTATTTATAGCTTTATTGAGGTATAATTGACATACAATAAAATCACATATCTAAAATATATAATTTGATGATGTTTAACAAATGTATACATCTGCAAAAACTATTACTACAAAGTAATTAATATATCCACCACCCTAAAAGTTTCTTCATACCCCTTCGTAATTGCCCCAGCCTGTCCCTTCTTTTATCCTCCACACTCCAGGGCAACCACTGACATCTTTTTTCTCAAGTACGTAACGTTTCTTTTTTTTCTCTAGTTCCTTATAAGTTTTTCTATTTGTCTCTGGTTTTAAGTCATTTAAGTATGATGTTTCTTGGTGTCTATTTCTTCACATTTCTTGTGGTGGGCTTTGTTGTATTTCTATGAACTATAGCTTTATTATTTTTATCTATTTTGGTGCCATTACTGCTTTAATTTTTTTTTCTGACTTCCCTCTTTCTCTTCTTCTTCAGGGACTTCAGTTACATACATGTTAAGCTGTTTGAACTTGTTCCTCAGCTCACTGATGCTTTACTGTTTTTTTTCCATATTTTTTCTGTGTTTAATTTTACATAGTTTATTCAAGTTTACCCTTCCTTCCGCAACATTTAATATCCCATTAATCCCATCTGGTTTATTTTTCTTCGCTGAAATTTTATTTTTTCTCTCTAGAATTTTAGAATTTCCATTTTGGTCATTTTTATTTTCTGTCTCATCAACATACTCATCTTTTCTTCTATCTTGTTAAACTATGGAATATAGTTATAAAAATTGTTTTAATATATATATATATATATTTTACTAATTCTATCCTCTGAGTATTTTCTGGGACTTTCTGTTGATTAATTTTTCTCCACATTCTGGATAATTTCACTGCTTCTTTGCATAGTTGGTAATTTTTGATTGAATGCTCTATACTGTGAATTTTAACTTGTCAAATGCTGGATATTTTTGTACTTCTATAATTATTTTGAGGGTTTGTTCTGGAACGCAGTTATTAACTTAGAAATAAGTTCAATCCTTTGAAGGGCTTTGTATTAAACTGTGATAGGCATGACCAAAGCAGCCTGTTTTGTAAATGTCTATTGAAGTCTGCTTTTCCTTTAGATTATCTATCTTTTCCTTAGTGATTTTTAAGATATATATTCATTCTATATATGAGTTATTTGTTGAATATATATAGGAAATATCCTCTCCCACTTTGTGACATGCTTTTAACCTCAATCAAAATGTTGTTTCCTGCAAAAGAACATAATAAATATTTCCCTCCCAGAACAGGGCTGTCTGCATTGTAACAGAGAGATAAATAGGATGTCAAATGGATGAAGGTCAAATGGTAGAATTTCCATTACCAGTTTACTATGTCAGAAAGTTTCTGGATCCCTTCCTGCTATCCCTTCAGTCATAGCACGATTACACCATCGCCTTTGCTGTTGGGGGATTGATTGGTCCTGTTACAGAAAAGTAAAGTCAAGCTTTCCCTATGATACATGTTTGCCCAGAATGAGCTCTATAGATACCATTTAAAAATCTCTGGAGATCATTCACCAAGAAAACATCATGAAATAAATGTATAAGTCTTCTTTTTAATTAGAAAAACATACTTTTGAAGATTAATATTTATTGAGAGATGAAAATGCATATAAGAATATTTTCCTAGAACTATGAATCACCTAGTACTTTGGCTTTTCATTAGGAAAAAAAGAAGAAAAAATGAATCTTTCTGCTTCAATTCATCTGAATGGGAACTTGTTACATCAGCTATTTGTGTTTCAAAGAAAAAGGATGAATTAAATAGCTCCAATTTAATCTCTGTAAATGAGGTAATTTCCATTTCTTTGTCCAAATAATTTCTCAATATTCATTATTCACAAATCATAATGATTGGGAATTGACCTTATTTTCCTGACTTTCCATTCTGGATAACATTAATTTATTTATCTTTCCAGAAATAATTGCCGACTATGATACAATACACACTAAACTAGACACTAACTCTCCCCCAAAGGAGTTTATAATCTAAATGGAAGAGATATGAATAAACAGTCAACAAAGACCGGCACAGCCTTTTAACACCAGATGCTGCTGATTTACCTTGTTGGGACTGTTGCCCGGAGGAAGAGACATCTAGGTTGACTTTTCTGTAAGATTTTAAAGTGTTTAAAGTGTCTATTTTAGCATGTAGTAAAGTCAATGGAGTCTCTCTAAGCCAGGGCATAGTTGTCTTTTCCAGGTAAATGAATATTGCAGATCTTTAAGTATGATTGTGTCTGAATTTTATGTAAGGGTGACGGAAAGAGAAAAGGAGGAGGAAAAAGGAAGAAATCTCTACAGAATTAACTAGATTCTTCAGGAAAAAAGCAATATAAAACAGAGGAGTATATTATCACTAGTCATCTTCCTCATCACCATCATCATCATTATCATCATCAAAACTACTATTTATTGTGACTCAGCTCTGTCTTGGGTGACATACATGCACTGGAATCCAGTGTCCATTAAGACCCTATTTAGGTCTTGTTGCCAGTAACTAGCAGAGCAAGGACTGGATTCAAAATCTGTCTCTTAAGGACATGTTCTTTCTTCTTCTTTGGGGTTTCTCAGAGATCAGTGTATATAGAACATTATAATGCAGTAATGAACTGGGAGTAAGGGAATTGTTTAATTGTAGAACTTGAGGGCACGAATACATATGAGATAAAGCTCAGACAAGTTGAGTCTTTTTTATCAAGAAACTAAAAGAGCTGCTAAAAATATTAGATAATTTAAACAAAACTGGTAAAGCTGTACTGTAGAAACTTCTAGTAGCAGGACCAGAGAAAACACCCAGAGATGAAGTGGAAGGGTGGGGGAGGTGGCTGGTGAATGTGCCTGGAAGAATTGCTTACTGCCTTCATTAAATTAGCTAAGCAATGTAAAACCATAGTTATATATATATCTTCCCTCTCTACAGTTTGAAGGGGAGCAGAATATGCCACCCCAAAATATGCTACTTTGGCATAAGGATTATTTGAGCTAAAGGCAACTGAGAATCAACAGGTACAGAAAGAGTTTTCTGCCCTAATTTTTCTTTGAAGAAGGTGCCCAGGAAGGGGAGACCCACTCTTATCGCTGGAGATGAGTCACACTGGGATGAATCTGCACAAACCTTACTAAAATAACCCTTAGCTTCCATGATATTTATCCCTCATATATTTCCTAGTCATTTCCGCACAATTTATTGCCACTAAAAGTCCAAACTCCTCTTTTCTAGTCACTTTACGATTTATTGCCCTTTCTTAAAATGGTATATAAGCCCCTAAGTCTAACAACTTCTTGGAGTTTTTACTTCACTACTGTGAAGCTCTTGTGCACATAAAAAATACTAACATCAATAAAAATTGCACCTTTTTTCCTGTTAATCTTTCATCAGTTTAATTTGCAAGCTCCAGCTACTTAACATAAGAGGGTAGAAGAAAATTATTTTTCCTTCCCATCATTCTGTATCCTAGATTTTTTTCACTCAGGAGGTAAGATAATATGGTGGGGAGTATATCTGGCTAGGAGTTGAGATACTTATTAGTCTTGTCCTGGGCATTAGTTATTTCTGTGACTAAGTTAAAGAACCTTCCTATAAGTCTTTAGGCCTTAATTTACTTAAGAGTGTAATAAAAGTGTTAAACTAGAAGAGGATGACAAATAGGATTCACTTTATGACGAAAGCTTTGTCGAAGAAGATTGAGAAGCCACGTGTAATATGATCAATTACTAATGTCTATAACAGGTACTGGAACAGAGTAATTCCAGTATATGTGCAGAAATATGTTGTCTCTAGAATAAAAGATGGATAAAATCTCTTCTACTTCTAGCCGTCAGTGAATTAGTTAGTAGCCTTTAGTGGGTTGTTGATATAGGCTGAGGAAATTCAACTTGTTCCAAATTCCACTGGAGAAAAAAGTGGGCAGATGTTTGAAGGAATGAAGGCGTTTAGGGGAGAAATGAAATCCCTTTTGAGTCTTGAGTGGTAAGAGCAGTAGCAATCCAAGATGTACCAAGAATGCAGTATTGTGTTTTATTTCATGTTGTCCAAAATTGTGCTTGGCTGCTTTAGATGCCTATAATAATACATAATTAATATCTAGAGTTAGACACCCCCTACCTCTCTTTCATTCAAATGTTCAGGTTAATTGACTCTCCAGGAAAGAAACAGGAGGAATCTATTTAATATTATCGACAACATGGTTTCAACAAACTGATAACGAACATTAAGTTCTCTCAATGTGAAACAAATTGATTTTTTTAAAATATGACAATTTTTATAACATGTTGCATTCAAAGTTTCAGAAACTTGTTCCCACATAATTTAAGTATACTCCCACCTCTTTTTCCCAGATGCAGAAGTAATTTATGTAGAAGCAGACATTAAAATAAGTCACTCAGGGCAGACTCGCTTTCATTTACATAGTGTTCTTTGGGGGGAAAGTAGTAAATCAGTTTTAACCTGTTTGGGCCTGCATCCAAATAATGTACAGTCCTGTTTGAAGAGAATCAGTTTTGAAATTTGTAAAAGAGATCATATGAAATGCATTACTCAATTAAGTAAAGGAATTTATACTTTATTACAGAATATTGTACCATCTGCCGGATGAATATAACTAATTAAATTTGACTTGGTATGTGATTTTAACAAACAGTTGAAAAATGAAAATTCTGCAATGAATTCTTCAGCAGCACCTGAAATGATAGCTACCCACTGGGAGAGATTGCATCCAGCTCTGCTCAGGTTGCAAACAGACTTTCCATTGTCTGGCTGCAGACTGCATAATGTTTGCATTAAAAAGCAGATCAGTTTCAGTAACTACTCATAAGCAACACAGAAAACCCAAATGCAGTGTTTGTCTGCTATTGTCAAAGAACTAACAAGCTAACATAATGAAATCAAAATGGTTGCAAAGCTTCCCTGGCCATAGAACAGTAATGACAACTTCGTTCTTAGGTGCAATACCAAAATCTCTTTTAAAAGAAGCAGCTAAAACAACCCTGTACAAAAATACTCATTATTTGTAATACTGTGATTGAGTTGAAATGCCACAGTTACAAATCAGGCTAAAGCCACAATACTCTTTTTAGTCTTGAATATGAGGCGATCTAACCTAGCTGTCTCTATACATGTTGGTTACATCTGTCAAACGGAAATAGTATTATGTCACTTTGTCAGGAGAGCTGTTAGGGGAACCAAAGACTTAGAATCTGCTTTATACCAAATGTATGAAATTATCAACACGGATGCTAGGCTAGGATAACAAAACGATTAGTTAAAAGAGAAACATTTCCATCAGAAACATGACTACTCAGTGTCAACTACTGAAGCATCATATTTGACTTTTTCACTTTTCACCCAGATGTTCTTATTCTGTGTTGCCTCAGCTTTGGTACTTTATATCAGCCAAACAAATGCATCATTGACTAAGTGCCAACAAGTCAACAAGCTTTAGAGCTCATGAGAACTAAGTCTTTTAAAGATCAGTCATCATTTCTCCAAGGAACTTTGCTAAAATTAATACATTTTAATATTTAAATAATGCTATTTCTTTTTCAAAAATAAAATAATGGTATATTAGGTTCTTAAAGGAAGGAGCATATTAAAGCATTTCTTAATTTGTTCAAACAGTTGAACAGTATTCCTTAATATGAAGAAAGAGATGAGTAAGTGCAGCTAGCTCTGTTATCCATAAATGAAAGAGAATAGTGTTGAGAATCTGTAAAATTTGGTGATAAAGGCTTCTGAGTAGCATATGCTTCCACTTTGGGCTAATGGTGTTTATGAAGCACTCAGCATCATCACTCTTCAGAAGAAACTTGGAGTTGAACAGAAAAGAAAACAGATTTGTCTGAGAAACAGAAGGAGTTGATACCATTAAGACCTATATGAGGAGAGAAGTTTCTCAAGTTTCATTTGTGCAGGAATTAAGAATCCACAGGAAATGAGCATTTTGGAATTAACTAGGTTATTCAAATACTGAGATTATTTTTCTATACCTATTTTTTCATGGTATGAAAATCATGGTTATCTTGGGTGCCTAATAAGACAGCTGAATTCAAAGTAACCTGTTGACATATGGGAATGATAGGAACAAATGCCAAATTGAAATACGCAGAAGGAACATATGAAATAAATCACTGCAGAGCTGAACACATGTAGGCAGAGCTGGCCAAATTGGACTTTGGAAAAACCAAGAAAAACAGAATGAGATAAATGCTTGAGTTTGCAGTTGGGGAATACAGTAATTCTCTTGAGGTCAGAAGAAGCTTCAACATACAAACCTGAGCTATAGAATTCGAAGGTAGCTACAACAAAAGTCCATCTAGACAAGCCATCAAGCCTTATTCTTTAATTGTATATTTATCAAAGACATTTTACAGGATATCCCTGTTAAGCTGACCTGCCTGTTTACAATATGTGTTCACTCAAGAATGGATTTATAAACATATTTTATTTGCCAAGTTTGAAAATCTTGAACATCTTTTATAAATACATTATCCAGGCATTATTTTAAATACTGTTGTCCTGGTGAGATGATTTCTGGCAGGTCTCTGTGGGGTTTCCTGTTTTAGTATCATCTGAGTAGGTGATGACCACACATCAGTCAGGAAGAATGGCGACTTGCACCTGTGCTCATTGGAAAAGCATTCTATCAAATAGGGCACTGGGCCTTCCTTTCAGTAGCTTGTCTGAGGTGGCGCTGGCCTGAGAAGAATCTTGTCGTACTTTTGAAGTTTCCCTTTAAAATTGTTTTGAGCCAATCTATCAACAGGTGTATGCTTTTTCTGCCAGATAGCAGCAATTAAGATATCAACTGTTATTTCCTTGATTTCAGAGGGGGAACAGGAGGCTAAGATGTACTCAAAGCAGTTTAGGTTAGAGGCAGCATCTGGGTTTCTGTAAGAAATGGTTTTATTCAGTTTGGCAGTTGACTTGAGCAAATGGCATCAAGTGACATTTTTCAGGTCACAAAAAGGTAATGTGAAACAGAACCTTAGAAAGAACTGTCATTAAGACCCACCATCCCCACAGTGACAGGATACAGCCAGTCCCCTCACTGATTAAGAAGCGATTTTGAATTTAAATGATAGAGATGTTTTAAGCTAGTTCCTAAGAGACAGATCTTTGGTGTACATGTTTAATTTTAGAAAAAAATGCATTTTTTTAAAAAAAATTTTTTAAAATTTTTTTAAAAAAAATTTTTTTAAATTTTTTTCTAAAATTGTTGATACAATTCTGCTTTTCTTTCCTTAATTTGATGTGTCTTACCCGGTACCATTTAGGAAATGCTATCAGCTGTTATACTGCCCTGACCCATACTATTTGGTTCTTTAAAAGCAGAAACTTAGACAGTAATATTGCTATTATTAATAATTATAACTATTATTTATGAAGTACTTACTGTGTGCCTGGCATTGTTCCAAGCACTTTATCTATATTATCTCATTTAATCCTCACAAAAACCACTATAAGAAGGTACTATTATTATTTTCATCGTACAGATAAGGAAACTGATGCATAGAATGTATATATTTAATATTAAGAGTATTCCTATTCATCTTTCTAACTTCAGCTAATATATTTTCTAGCACAGAAGTAGTTATATGGTAGGATTAGGTTGTAACTTGCCTCTGGTATCCTGCTTTCAGTCCATGCCTTGGATTATAACCTAGTGATTTTAAAAACTTGTTTTGAATCAATTTTTTCAAGATGCAATAATACCTTTAACCCCTGGCAAAAGTAATTCCTGTTATTCAAATCTAATAAAGATGTATGATGTTAACATATTTCTTAGCATTCACTCTCAAAATTAATCAAGTATATCATACTTTGAACACCGATTGATTGATTGATTGATCACTTATTTTTTCATTAGCTCAACAATTATTCATTGAGTGGTGAAAACCAAAATGTGGGAGTCTAGTCCTCACTTTAAATCCAGTTTCTGCCACTTATGTATGTAGTCTGAGGCAGGACCCTCTAGCCAAAAGTACTGGTTCTTTGGAATCAGCAGACCTCGGTTCTTAATTGCATGGCCTTGGATAAATTCTCTGAGCCTGTAAAAATCACAGTATTATTGGAAGAGAATTAACACAAGCAGAGTACCTGGCATTTGGCTGAACACAGAATGTACATATAGAATTACACCTATTGGTCATATAACCTTTCCAAGAGAAAATATCTGTTGTGTCAATGTGGATGCACATTGATTCCCAGAGAAAAGCAGATGCAATGTGGCCAGGATTCAGGGGTCCACACTGCCCCACCGCCAACTCTGTACTTCTGTTCTAGGGGCCACTCCATCTTGAAGGGCCAGAGCTAGAAGTGAACAAATACTGGGGAAGGTATGAAATAGAAGAATATGGCCCAGTACTTCTTCTGACTGGCCTATCTTCTCATCTTTTTTTCAACTTTAAAATAGATAGCACATATTTCTTTCCACAAAGCAGTTGTGTGAGGCATTTATGGATGGTTTAATACAACTCTAAATGTAAAGTGATCCTCAAGGATCACTCACATGGATGTGATTGATCATGAAGGTAATCATTTACAAGTACGGATGTAGAATTATTAGTGCTTCTTATCTGAAGAGAGCCAGGTAGCTGAAAAGCTAGCCACAAATAGTCACAAGTACAAAGGTAGAAGAAGTTTTAAGGAAAAAAAAAAAAATGAGATCCTGCCCTTTCTTAATGGTCTGTGCTTTGGAAGACATGCAATTGATCAAAATGAAAGCTTAATTTCTCTCTCACTTTAGAAATACTGTTTTACTCTGTATATGTACTTTATTCAACAATAGTTTTTCCTCATTGTCCTAAGCTGTTAAGTCTTTGGGGAATGGGACAGGGATTAGACCAGAAGCAACAATGAAAGCTAAAAAGACAGCTACAGCATCTCCAGGTTCAGAAGTAAGAGGGAGTATGAGAGAAAAGAGTCGCCACTTGATAAGATAGAGGGAGTACACAGTGTTCTCAGGGGAGATCCAGGTTTTAGTTAGAGCCAGAATGTGAAGGGAAATTACAGCAAAAAAGTCAAGGATATGAGCTATTTGCTGGTAACTGCTTGTGACATCTGGAGGGTCCAGTGGAAAGGTTATAAGACTTAGGAAGGGTTGGAAGATGGGTTAGAAAATGGGATATAAAGAGATATAAACTATAAGAGATGTGGAATAACCCGGAAGTCCTGGGATTTTTATAGTGGCCAATATAAACAGGATAAAAGGCATAATGAGATTGGTCCCCAGGTTCTTAAGGTAGATGGGGGTAATATAAATGGTGGGGGAAGGCTTGGAAAAAGGAAGGAGACCTTATAAAGGTGAGACAGTCTGTGAAAATCATACAGGATTCAAGGTCCTCCTCAGATTGCTAATGTCTTTTATGTGCTTATTTACTTATTTAAAATTTTTGCTTTATTGTTTCCAATAACTCTGTTTCAGGGCTCACATGTCGTTTAGTTGTTGCAATTTAAATAAGAGTTATTCTTATCAGAGATGGGACAAAGTTCAGTTCTGTCTCGCTGAATTTAGGACTGGAGCCCAGGCAGTGAGTCCCCAGGCACAGGGCAACTCCATTTTTTTTCACTCTAACCAGAAATTTCCTTGTTCTGAATTCAGTCTTATACCTTGAACAGCAGCAGCAGCATTGGTTGGGCACTCTTCTCTGGCTGTAATCCACCAGCCCTGGGGGCTTGTAGGGGAGGAAGAGGAGGAATGACTTCGAGTGTCCTCTGGCCAAATAGCCTTTAATGTACTAGCTGATTCCCCTGTCTGAAATGCTCTCCTCTTGACTTCCTTTCTCTTCTCTCAGTTAAATACAGCTCAAGGGTCACTTTACCAGGGACACTCTCCCTTCCTCCCTAGCCTTGACCTCCTAGTTTTATGCTCTCCTGCAAACTTATTCCTCCTAGTTTTATGCTCTCCTGCAAACTTATTCTTTTCCTTTAGAGCATTTACCTCAATTTGTAATTGCATCCTCATTATCATGATTATTTGATTTATGACTACATTCCCACAAGCCAATAAACTTCATGAGAGCAGAAATGATGTCTCTTTATCACATTATCTCCAACATTCTGTGCAGTGCCTGTCTTGTACACAATGAATACATGACTGAATGAATGAATGAAGAGCAGATGATGCTGAGGACAATTTCCCATGAAGACAAGCAGTTAATAAATTAAAACAAATAAACAAACAAAAAACAAGGGAGTGGTCTTGAGAATAGCTTAGAATTCTCACTGCCTATGTTGTGTAGCATTCCAAGACAAAGCACTCTTTCTTTCAATTGCTATCCTATTTTTAACTTCTGTGTCAAATTTCTAACCTGATACTTGGGGGTGGGAAAGTATAAACTAATAAAAACTTAAAAGCTGTTCTAGATAAGTGATAGAAATATAGATGGAAATTATATATATTTATAAGTGTATATATATACATACATATATATAAAATTTCAGACTTTTACATGGAAAAATCACAGGGTTTTAACTCAGCAAAATATTTTAGAAACTGCTGAATTAACTTTATTGATATGATTGATTACAGATGGTGACACAGACAAATACAAGTCATAGTATTTCAAGGTTAAGTACCACTGTGTTTCAATTAAACTGTGGAATGAAAGAGCAGAACATCCTCCTTTGAATTCTCTGAAGTATCAAGTCTCATCTACCCTAAACAGCTTTCTCTATGAGACAGCCTTGCTGAGAGAATGCTTCGCAAGGGTTTAGGTGAATGGTTTACGATAAGGCAGTAGTGAAAACACGGAATATATTGATTAATCCATAGTGTTGAACAACTATTTTTACTAAACTGATTCCTAGTCTCTGTCAGTGCTATAGTTTGCTCGCCAAACCCACTTTGGTTTTACACACGCCCCACCCCCATCTCCTTCCATTCTCCTAATCTGACATTCTATAATGTCATCTTTATTAGCTTGTTGATAATGTTGTACTGCTAACTAAATGGCACTTTTGCCCATTTCTGTCAGAGTCCAATCAGTATGGTTAGGCTGATATTTAAAGATCATAATCATATGTTAGCAGTGAATAATTTTAACATATTAATTTTTTATTCCTCTGGTTGCAAGGCCCTGAAGAAACTAATGACAGTAGCCTTCATTAATTTTACATTTCTCTTAGTTGAGATCATTAGTACTACACTGGTGTTAAACTGTCACTTCTGACATTTTCTTTGCAATTAAAGTCAGTTTATCTTATATTTGTAATTTTTTTTGAAAGAAAATAATTAGAAAGTGAGCACTCTTGTTCATTCAGTTTCCCCATTAGGAAATAGTCATTTTTATGTTAAAAATATTCTTAATTATTGTAGTAGAAGCTTTGCAAAATCAATTGACATATCAAATCAATGTTTATAACAAATATTACATATTGTCATAAACTTTGATGTCATCATTCTATCTTAACACCCTGTCAGAGAAATTTTAAATGAAAATCTTAGATAGTTCAGTTTTTAGGACACTAAAATTCTTTCAAAAC
Source organism: Pteropus vampyrus (assembly GCF_000151845.1). Classification (NCBI taxonomy): domain Eukaryota; kingdom Metazoa; phylum Chordata; class Mammalia; order Chiroptera; family Pteropodidae; genus Pteropus; species Pteropus vampyrus. Next base: position 608,198 of record NW_011888921.1, read on the forward strand.
AGCCTTTATCCTGAGGAAAGTTCATCCATTTCTAGACATTTTCCACAGTCAGCAGTCAATAGTAAGATACACACACAGATATACATACACACACTTACGTATATACCCATACACATATATAAACATATATATAATAAAGATTATAAAATTTTTTGAACTTGGAGGATGCAATATAGGCAGAGAGAGAAAGTATAATTGAAATCATAATTTAAAAATATTGGGGGAAAATAATGACTTAAATATGGTAAACAAGGGGTTAATATATTTAATATACAAATAGTTTATATTAATGAGAAAAATACCAATATGCTAATAAAAAATATTGTGGGCAGAGGAAACAAAGAACTCAACAGTTCAAGGAAGTAATACATACATGAAAAATAATATTTCAATAATAATAAAAAATGCAAATTATAATATCAAAAAAATTTCCCTAGCAAAAATAAAGATATATAATTTTTTTTAAAAAAGTAAGAAGTTTGGGTCAAAATGACACACTAAGTTTAAATTTGGAGTTGTTACTACAAACACAGAGCAGCATTAGAGTAAATCTAAAAAGAGAGAAGCAGTATTAAAAAAAGATAAACCCATGTATCTCTAGAAAAAAGGCAAAATTTTTAAAAAGTCATAACAAACCACTGTAAACTTTATGCTATGTACCCTTCAAAGAGAGAGACAATTTCCCAATAAAATTAAAAAGTGTAAAATTAATGTAAGAAGAAATTTTTAAAAACTTTAAAGATAACCATTAAATACACTTACTCATCAATCAAAAGTTTCTCTCTAATAGAGTCACTTATATATGAAAACTTACATGACCAAATGAAGAAATGATGAACTATTCAATAAGTGGTATTTGGTAATTTGTTATTTATATAGAAAAAGAATATTACCTCATTTCATAAACAGAAGGCAATTCCAATAGGAATAAAGATCTAAATCAAGAAAAATTTAAATATTTTTATGAAAACATATAAATATAAAAGATTTGTAATTATGAGAAAAAGCCCAAATAATAAAAATAACTTTGAATACATTAAAATTAAATTTTTCTGTATCAAAATAATATTATAATCAAAGCAAAATGATGATCTTGGGGATAAGTTAAACAAAATACTTATAACTAACCAATATATTGTATCTAAATTATAGAAAGTATTCTCTCATTATAGACTTCTATTACTGGCAATATGACAAACCAGAGACCTTGAAAGCCTCTTGGTATAAACATGTAAAAATGTTTGATAAAATACTTACAAGTGAATAAACAAACTGTGAGATAATAATAAAATGTGCCAGTTCCAGGATCAAAATAACATCAGAACTGCAGAGAGATAGAGAGGCTCTAACACTTCTGGATATACTGGTCTTCCAGAGCAAAGCATGCCAAGGGCAAAGCCATGGACTAAGTATCAGGAGCCATGTTGGAAACTGTCCTGCCAAGAACTGCTACACCTTCGCTGAAGTGAGCTAAAACACTAAACTGTAAGGAAAATTGTCCCTCTCATCCCTGACTCTAGGAAGAGATTTAAAATGTCTCTTGATCTATTGTGGGACCACTGGCTGGCCTTACAGGAGTATGGTGCCTGAATGAAAATACAGTTTGCATAATTTAAAATACATTTATCCAAAACTATATAATTTAAAGTGATCCAGGTCTGAAGTTCCCTTCAATACATTGTACAAGCAAATGCAATTTATCTCTGGAGAAAGCATTGTTCAATTTATTCCTCAAAATTTTTTTTGCTTAAAACTAACTTGAGAAACAGATTTTCCAGTACTGAAATTATTGGTTATACTATACAAAATAATTATGCTGAATATATATAATAAAATAAAGGATGGAAACAAAAATATGAGCAGTGAGAAATTTTAAAAATAAGCAGAAAATTTTGTAAAGAAACAATAAAAATTCTAGAAATAAAAACATGTAATTAACTAAAATAAGAAACACAGTTGAAGGGTTAAGCATAACTAAAGAGAAAATTAGTTAACTGTATCATAATCACAAGCAGTTACTAAGAATGCAACACAGAAATAAAATAAGGGAAATATGAAAAAGATTTATCAACATGTAAGAAGGACTGATTGATAGGAACATAAGAAACAAATAAAGAGATGAGGAAAAAAGATATTTGAAAGGAAAATTGTGAAAATTTTATTCAGAATTGGTAAAAGGCATGCACCCTTAGATTTGAGAAGGGCTCAAAATTTCAAGCAATATATATAAATAGAAATTCATATCTGTAAATATCATATTGAAAGTACAATACATCAAAAACAAATAACAGCACTCAAAAGAAGACAGAGAGAAAAGAGGTTTTTAAAAAACAATCACCAGTTGGATCGGTAGCTAATTTCTCAGTAGCAAAGAAGCCAGAGGGCACTAGAATGGCATCTTAAAAGTCTTGAAATAGAATAGAAAACCCAGAATTTAATGCTTAGCAACTCTCTTTTTCAATAGTAAATGAAATATAAAGACATTTCAAATGCACAAGAAACAAGAAGTATCTATGACCAAAATATAGATCTGAATGATTTTTCCGTCCCAGAAGAAATTTCTGAGAACTAACTGAAGAAAGTGTTAAACATGTGGGTAAATCTAAACAAAGATGAATGTGCAAAGCAATAATAATTGTGTTTAATTTAAATGGCATTAAATGTCATTAAAATTAAGCAAACATATTAGATACTAACTATATTAAATCAGGAAGGGGGTGATTATAACTAAGGTGTTTTAGAGACCTTATATCATTTAGAATAAGAGTAAGTAGACTAGTCTTTGTCAGGTATGCATGTCAACATTTCTATTGTGAGAATTAGAAAAAGAGATAAAGAGGACAAAACTTTTAAATGAATGGGGGCTGGTAAAATGAATAAAAACAAAGAGATAGAAATATCCTCAATTTATTGAAATGAAGGAAAAGAGAGAGAAAGCAAGAAGACAAGGACAAATTTGAATAATATTCTCATGGTAAATATATAATTGTTCAACACACTTCTCAGCAGTTTGCTCATTTATTTCTCATAACAGTTCTACAGTCCTAAGAGGTAGGTTTTGTTATTATCCTCATCTACATTTTACAACTGATAATCTGAATGATAAAAATTATCACTTTTTTTTTTAATTTAGCTAAAGTACTTATAGGAAACATAATAGCCTTAAGTATATGGTTTTCTAAACCGTGATAAGAAACACATACTATAAAATTTACCATTTTTTAACCTGTTTTGAGTATACAGTTCAGTAATGTTAAGTATATTCACATTATTGTGAAACAGATCTCCAAACTTTTTCATCATAAAAAACTAAAACTCTATACCCATTAAACAACAACTCTTTTTCAAACTCTCTCCCAAACCTCTGGTAACTACCATTCTATATTATGGTTTCATGAATTTGACTGTATCAGATATTTCATATAAGTGGAATCACAAAATACTAGCCTTTTTTGTGACCAGCTTATTTCCATTTAGCATAATGTCCTCAAGAGTCATCCATTTTAAGGAAGACTAGTATTCCATTGTATGTATATATCATATTTTGTTTATTCATTCATCCATAGATGGACATCTGGGCTACTTCCGCATCTTTGCTAATGTTCATAGTGCTGCTGTGACCATGGATATGCAGACATCACTGCAAGACCCTGCTTTCAATTCTTTTGGATTTATATCTAGAAGTGGGATTGCTAGATCATGTGGTAGTTTTATTTTTAAATTTTTGAGAAACCTCCATGTTGTTTTTCATAGTGGCTGCACCATTTTACAATCTCACCAATGGTACACAAAGATCCAGTTTCTCTACATCCCGCCACTTGTTATTTTCTGTTTTTTTGTTCATCCTTACAGGTGTGAGACATTTCATCGTGGTTTTAACTTGCAGTTCTCTGATGATTACTGATGTTGAGCCTCTTTTCATGTGCCTATTGTCCATTTGTATATCTTGTTTGGAAAAAAATATATATTTAGCCCTTTGCCCATTTTTTGATATGATGATGGTGATGATGATGATGATGTATGAGTTCTTTATATATTAACCCCTTGTAAGATATATGGTTTGCAAATATTTTTTTACCATTCCATATGTTGCCTTTTTATTTTGTTGTGTTTCTTTTGCTATACAGAAGCTTTTTAGTATGATGTAGTCCCATGTGTTTATTTTTGCTTTTGTTGCTTTTGCTTTTGGTGTCATTGACAAGAAATCATTGACAAATCACACAATCATTTTTTCCAAAAGGCTGAACGTTGAGGAGCTATGTGTTCAACATAAGAAGTTTAAAAAAGAAAAATGGAGTAAACCCAAAGGAAAGTTAAAGGAAAGTTAAAAAGAGAAAAGTAATTAATCAGAAGACAAAATATAATGCAGATTAACAAATATTGAAATTGATTGTCTGAAAAGACTAATAAAATGTACAAGTCTCCACCAAATGTAATTAAGAAATAAAGAGAGGGGCACCAAAATGAACAATATTGATAATGAAAAAGAGACATATCAAATACAGCAGAATCTAGATTAGAATGGTTTAAAGTGAAAGGAGTGTTGCACACTGTAACTCTAACTGAACTGAGAACCATATTCCTATTGGCTCTTTGAAAGTAAAATGGCCTATGGTTGAGAGCAAATATTCTTACCTTGCTTTGAATTCCAGTCTTATCACTTACTATCTTTGTGTGGATCATTTAACTTCTCTATGCCTCAGTTTTCTCATCTCTAAATGGAGATAATAGTAGTAACTTACTCATAGGGTTAAGTTAATTAAAACAAATTAATGAATATAGTTACCTGTCCTTCACATAGGGTGTTCTAAGTAGGTTAATACTACTAGAGTATTAATTTGGGATAACTCTAGAGGAGGAATATCCTTGTGACTCTTCTTTCTGCTGTTGCGCTTTTCTGAGCTTTTCAATGCTTATTAACAGGTCCAAGTAAAGCATAACAAAAGGGAAAGCAGTAGAAAATAAAAATCAGAAGTTACTTTATATCAGTGCTTGTTAGAGTGCTTGGAGGAGAAAAAGGTAGAACTTAATAAGTGAAGTAAAGTAATTTAGAAATGTATATCTCTGCATTGCATACCTCATTAAGATTTGACTGTAGTGGGGCTAAATTTATATAGCAATTAAATATAAACCATTTCCCAGTTTAAATCATGCACTTAAGTCAAGTTTTAGTTTTAAAAAATCAAATCAATTTAATAAATTGTGTTGAGTTCTTTTGGTGCGATCCAACATATTTTATTTTAATAACTGCCTTAGTAGTTGGTGTCCTTGCCAGAGAGTAAAGTCCTTGAGGGCGTGACTGTGTTTTGTTCAATATCATGTTGCTGTTTCCACCACACAGTGTGTCATGCAGTAGTCCATCATAAGTATTTGGTCAATGAATAAAATAATTATTAATAATAGATTTATGCAGCATCATAGCAAATGCCCAGTAATTTTCTTCCTATACTTCTTTTATACACTTATTCTAATCATGTTTGTTTTACTTCTAATTTTTATCAACATCTCCCACTTGCCATTTTATCCTTGCTTATGGGAAACAATGTATCACAGAAGTTAAAAGCACTGGGTTGAATTCTGGCTTTGGTACTTACCTCCCAAATCATTTTGGGCAAGCTAGTTAACTCTGAGGCCCCTTTTCTTCATCAATAAAACTGGTGTGGATCTTTAGGAATAGTAATAAGATTGAACTTGCTTCCAATCCTGACTCCAGCACTTCTTAGCTTAGGAAAAGTCAACAGTGAAATTTTAAATAACATTAGCTTCTTCAAGTGTTATCTTTATACACTGTAAGACTTATACAACCTTATGAGATAGGTATTACCATTATTCCCAATTTACAGATGAAGTAACTAAAGCCAAGAGACCTTCAGTCTGCCACCCATAGATCTATTTTGTCCTGCCTTATCTCCTTAAAGGTTAGAAACTAAAGCTTGCCCCATAAATTCTTGGTTTGGCTCCCCAAACTCATCTTGCTGCATCGACATTGACAAGTAGACAGTGGTGTTCCATCTTGTACCTAGAAAATGGGTGGTAAAGAGGAGAATTCTGATCCTTGGCTCAGCCTTCATGGATGCATCAGCTGACTGTCTTTGGAGGTAAGCTCTCAGTTCTGGAATTAACTTCTGGAATTTCCCAGTTTCCTCACATAGTTACAAACTTCTGTGGAAACCATACGACTTTATTATAAAGTCACCTGAATAGTGGGTTTTTGGGAAGTTTACTGATTCAAACAGCTAAAACAATATAAAGTTTCACATAAACAACTTGGAAATCTCCAGGCAATTGTTTTAGATTTCCAACTGTACTTTGAGCCATTTCTCATAGACCAGCATTAAATTTAGGCTGCTAAGTTTCATTTCCAGTTAGGTTGTAGAAAATCACAAGAGATTGTTGCTCCCACTCTAACAACAAAAAAAAGCCCAGTAAGTTATACTATCATAGTTTTGCAAAACTCATCAGAGAGCTAAGAAAGACATGAGATTATTTTTTTTGTAGAAGAGAGAAGCCTATGTGCATGGTGTGAGAAGGAGCAAATCTGACACAGATTGTGGGGAAAGAAAAACTGGGCAAATTTTAAACTTTTCTTGGCCACATATGTACTGGCAAGATAGATTTGAATCCAAAGAAGCAAGAAGCACAGCATCAATCTGTACCTATCTCTCTATTCTGTCCCTTGTTGCCTTTACCCAGTGCTTGATGGCAGCATATTGAAAGCTAAGGGAAGAATAGGAAGGCTTAGAAAATACCTGCACATTGCATGGAACATTTACCAAATGACAGACAGTATTCTGACAAAGTCTTTGAGCAGGGTATTAGAGCTTAGAAAAATTCCCCAAAATGCACACAGCTATTACGGATTGCTTGGCAGCCACCATCAAAATATAAAGGCAGGACAGGAAAACTAAGAGAGATCCCTCCAGAGTAGGGCCTTCTCTTGGTAAATGGCAGGGGTCCACCACCTGCTAGGGCAGGCAGGAGAAATGAGATGGATTCCCATCTTCATCTTTGAGGTGCACTGGGCCTTTACCAAGTGGTACATGGCAAACCACAGGTCTCCTGAGGTGCAAAAAGTAAGTGCCAAGGGTTAGGGATAGGGGCAAAGGTGCAAAAAACAAACAAACAAACAAACAAACAAACAAACAAACCTCCCTAGACACTAAGTTTTCTGCCAGACTATAAAGGAAGAAGAGCTCGCTCACAGGTCAGAAAGATGATAACTGGGCTGTAAAATACAGAGTGGTCTCCAGACTCTTGCTGATGCATAGATCTCAAACCCTGCAGAACCCCTCAAAACTTTTGAACCCAGAGATAAACGAAATCTAAGTAAAGCCTTAACAAAACCAGGACCAACATAACTAATGATTAGATTGCCTGAACTCCCCATGATAATACCTGACAGAAGGAAGAAACATGCCATTTTCTATAGGTTAATATTATGTACTTCAGTCTCCAGTGTTCATTTACATACAAAGTCTAGATACAATGAAAAAAAATTATAAGGCACCAAAAGTAGCAGAAAACATGACTCAATAGAAGAAAAAATCAATAGAGGCAAACTGTAGATAACCCAGATATTGGAATTAACAGAGAGAAGCTGTAGTGTAACTGCAATGAATATGTGAGAAAATCTCATAAAAAAGATGAACGATATGGGTGAATAAATTGGGAATTTTAGCAAAGAAATGGAATCTACAAAAATAAACCCAAATAGAAATTCTAATACTGAGGAATTACAATACCCAAATTGAATATTCCACTGGATATGCTTACCAGAAGATTGAATACAACAGAAAAATAGATTAGTAAATTTGAAAGAGGTTAATGGAAATGTTCTACATTGAAACTAAAAAAGAAAATGAGAAAAAATTTAAAAAATCATCTAAGTCCTCTGGGCCATATCAAACACTTTAACGATGTATAATTGGAAAACCAGTAAAAAAAACCAGTAAAAGTAAGATGCCTAGAAAATATTCAAATTTTGAAAATGAAATAATATGCTTCTAAAGAACCATGGATTAGAAAAGAAATTGAAAGAAAATTAGAATGTATTTTGAACTGAATGATACATCAGAATTTGCAAAGTATACCTAATTTAGTCCTTAGAGGAAAATTTTCTCTCTAAGCTTCCATTTTAAGAAACTTTGTTAACAATGTAAGAACCATTAAGAACCATTAAGAAACTAAAGGAGAAAAGTGAATTAATCCGGTACATAGAGGAAAGGAAATAAATATCAGAATGGAAATCAATGAAAGGGAAAACAGATGAAAACCCATAGAACTCAAATTTGCTTTTTGGAAATATTAATAGAATTGATAAACCTTCATTAAGTCTGATAAAAAAAAAAAAAAAACAATGTACCAACATCAAGAATGAAAGGAGGGACAGCACTACTGACCCTACACATACTAAATGTAATTAGAAGATATGAAAAGCTTATGACAATAAACTCAACAATCTAGACGAAATGGACAAATTTCATGAAAAACATGTGTAAAGTAATGGATAGGAACTGAAAGTAAGAATGTTACCCTGGAATGTTTTTCTGTCTCTAGTAACTTTCAGTCCCTGAGTGGTATGTAAATGATGTCCCTGTGTTTGTCTTTTGTGTAAGAATAGAAGAATTCTCCAGGCACTAATATTTTGGAGGAAAAAGCACCTTCCAGATTGAAATCAGTACCCCGTTGGTCCGAAATTGTCCATACATGTTATTATTAACTGCCTGATTAGAGTCAGCCTTTTAATGTAATGTATCTCATCAGGGCATTTGGAGATACTGGTTCTGCTCTGTCATACAAATTACTTCTTCCAGTTTTACTTTATGTGCATTCATTAGTTCAATTAAAATCACTGATAAAATTGTATTGAACAGGCTTTTCACTAGACTGCAAAAATCTTGAGGGCAAGGATTCTTTCTTCAACAACATTTCAATCTCAGGGTCTAGTACATGTTAGGTGCTTAGTAAATAATTGTTGAGTCAGTGTATGAATCAGCAGAGCTAAAAACCGTCCTGTAGCATATGCCCACATAATTCCCTCTCGCTATTAATCAGCATCTTACTTTCTGCAGGTTACTAATCCATTTTCTTTTCCTCACTTATAGCCTATGTCTTTCCATTTTGATTTCAGAGTATCCTATAAGAAGTAAGCCCCTTTCTGTCCCCGAGATGTGTCACACCCTGTTGGGAACTTGGACTCGAGGAAACTGAATTGCTTTTAGTTCATATGCACACACCAGAATGTCTCCGGCCTCCCTGCCTTTGGTCCTGCTCTGCTTTCTGGCTAGAGTACTCTCTCTGCATCAACATCCATTCTTCTGACAAATTTTCACTCTTAAGGTATCCTCTGTACCAGAAAATTTTCCTTGGGCCCAGCAGTGTAAACTGTTCCTTTCCTAGCTTCCTGTCATATTATATATCCATTCCTGAAACTGTTTTATCATATTCATCTGTACCATATTCCCCATTATGTATCTGTCTCTTTCATTAGGCTATGAGCCCTATTAAGCATGAAGAATGTGTTGACCTCTATATCTGCAAAACACATGGCAGGTGCTTAATTCATGTAATTTGAGAGAATGAGTTTGGTCAAATGCTGAGTTCACACACAAAATGCCTGCAGCATTTCACACATTGCTAGCCCAGTAATACTAAAAAAGGTGATATCTTCTTTTGAGTGGTTACTAATTTTTTAATAACTCTAGAACTTTGGGAGTGGGGTTGACATTAAAATCACCAAACTCTATTTATGAATCTTTCTACTTCTAGGGGGGAATCTAGTCCTCTGAAATCTCTCTCATTCTCTAGATGAAGTAACAAAAACTTGAACTCAGATGGTAACTTTGAGCAGAAAATAAAGGAATGCCTATGAACAATACTCAGATGAGCAGCAGCACTGCTTATGAATGAAGATGAAGAAGAGGCAAGAAGCAGAGACAGTTGGTTGCAAAGCATAGAGACTGACAACTTTCAGGGATGAGGAGACTGACCAATAGTAATCTATGGATAGCTTTGGCCCTTGGAGATGAGACACAGGGATGTTATTTCAAGCAGAGGCCAGAGGAGCAGCATGAACATAATACAGTGACTTAGTTGTAAAAAAACTGGCCAGGAAACACTGTGTCGTCCAGACTCCCCTCTTCTCTGAAGCTTTCATCTAGCTGACTGCTACTCACCCTTCAAGAGTTAAGCAAATGTTCGTACAAAACTTTACAGTTCATGAAGTCCTTTTACATACATTGTCTCATCAACCTTGTTTAATAGATACGCATTTCCATTTCATAGTCAAATAATCCAAATGGTAGTAAGGGGTAGAATTGGAGGTCTAATAGAGTTACTGTGATTCTATATTTATTCAGTTTCTACTGTTCAAAACTATATCAGAAGCATAAGACATGGCCTTTTGACTATCTTATCAGGAAGACAAACGTAAAATACATCAAATGATTAGAGACTATGTTAAGTGTGTACACCAAATAACCATGTATTAGTAAGGATATAACAATATGTTAATATGGAAAGTTATGTGACAAACTCCCATATTAAAAACATTATTTTGTTTGGAAAAAAATCTTTTAAATATTTATTCATGCTCAGTGGCCAAAGACACAGAACAATACAAAATTGGAACATATTTAGAGATTTTATAGGACCTCTAGGTTCTATTTATTTGACAATATAGGATCTGTATCTTGAGAAACTGAATTTCTTCACTTATAAAAATATAAGTAATATTTTCATGACAATGGCCAGATAAAATAAAATATAGGCATAATATAAAAGCTCCATAAAGTCAACATGGTTGTAAAAGAAAATGAGAAAAATAAGCATATTTTAAAAATAATATATCTATTTTATGTATTTTAGACTAAATGGGAAGATGGAGCTCCTGGTATGCATGGTGGAAATATAACTTTAATATGTGAGCTTCACATTCATTGACTTTTGTTTTAAAAATTCACTGTTTAATAATTGAAAAGAATAAAAATCGATTACAAAAGGGAGTAATTTAGTTCTCCTAGAGGAAATCATTTTGACCCTGATTTAAAATAATTTACAGAACACGGGTCCCCTAAAGATCACGTTTTCCTTTTTGGGGATTAGTCTGTTCTAAGCAGGAGGTAATTAGAATTTTTAGAGAACAGTATTTGTGGCACAAAAAAAAAAAAAGGTGCAATTGGGATTCTTCTCAAATCAGCACTGTATTCCCACCCTAGTACCTCAGACCTCATTAAGGAGTCATAAAAATAGGTTTTAGTCTTAATGTTAAAGACAGTCTACCACATTCCATTGTCGTTGTTGTTGTTGTTATTTACAAAACAATTTTTTCTTATTTTGTCCTAAAAAAAATAATGAAAAACAAATTTAAATCACTCTTTCTAGGTTATTCATACATCTTCCTTCAGTTTTTTGCCACCCAGGAGATGAGTTCTCTATTTTTCAGTTGAATAGCAGATTCTGAATTAGAAGAGCTCCACTACAAACAAGAACAAAGAAGGGAGGAAAAGTTCTATTAAAAAAAAAAAGGCTTTAGTTAGAGAGCAGATAATTCATTTGATTTTATTTGTTAAATTAAGCTATTCTTTTCTTCCACATAGGCTGTAATGCAGAGTGTAGGAAATGCACAAAAGTCTGGAGGCCTATCTCTAAGAGAAGAGTGAGTCATCAAAGACACCCAGTTGCGTGTGGGAGTCATCACTAGGGGTTGAATTTTCAGGCCAAAAACAACTGGGCATGGCTCAGTTTCTGGAGCTGTTTCATGTCAGGGTTAACTCCCACTTCAAAGAAACCCAGCAGACGGGAAATGAAAGTTCAGGACATTTTCTTTTGAATCTGTTTTCAAAATGGTTCACGCAGTTTGCCGCCTGGTATCTTCGAAAGGCATATTTCAGGGTTTATCATTACTATTTGCCTTTTATCGAGAGCCAATAATATGCCCCGAAGATGTGCATGTACGTATAAATTATTATTCTTCATTTATGAGGTTGGTGATGATAACATTGCTATTCTTTTGGGAGAGTATAGCTAGAAAACTTAAAGTGACTCCCACACATCTTCAGTAAGACCAGGGCCAAATCAAATAGTTGGAAAATGAGTAATAAGAGATGAGAAGACTTTAAAGGAAAGATATAACACCAGGATCTGGATACAAGTTTCACAGAAGAGAACAAATGATCATTTGAAGGAAAAAGAGAGAGTAACAAGAGCCACCACTCCCTTCTCACTCTTGTTTAGTCAAATAGAAATAAGCAGATTGTCCCAATTGAATCATCTGTGCCTTCTTGGTAAATAGATCTTCTCCTTGTAAAGAAAACAAAAATCTCTCTAAATAGCTTCAGACTCTGATCTTTGGACTTTTTTGTTCTCTCCTTTGTGCTACCACAGATTATGTTAGTACCTGGTAATACAGATTTAACTAGACCATATGAGCATGAGAATGAAAACAGGCATCACCATAATTGTAAACAAATCAGTTTTGTCCAGTCCTACTCTAAGCCAACTAATTTAAAAGAAGTTATCAGGAAGTTTCTCATAGCTTGGTAAAACAAAACAATTTCATGAAAGAGCTCTCTTTGCTCTTTCTGGGAGCAGAGACCATCTTACTCTTTTCTTGCAGTTATTCTGATCCCGTGACACTTTTTTCTCAACATAAGCTCTGTCTCTGTTCATAAAATGTACTCCATTCTGGGCTCCAATAGCTACTGGACTAAAATAGAAAAAAACATAGCCAAGGAGATAACTAACAAACTCAAAGACTAGTTTGACTCATCTAAAGAGTCTTGTTATTATTATTTTGTACAACTGAGTTAAAACATTCTTTCATTTATGTTAAATATATAATAATATTTATTTTTCATCTTTTTTTTGAATAGTTAATACATAGTAATGGTTCATAAGTAAAAATATATTGAAAAGTCTATAGTTAAATTCTCTCTCCTATCTGAGGCTTACAGTTCTGCCAAGTTCATACCCCTCTGTCATCCCCACCAAAGTAACTATTATTTAATTTCTATAGTGTTCATACAGAGTTTTATTACATAATAAATATAAACATTAATTTTATCTAAAAGATAGTATACTTTATACAGTATTGATATCTTGCTGTTTAAATAAATTATGTAAATTAGACATTTTTCATATCAAATTATAGAGAATTCCCTCATTCTTTTTTACAGCTCTATTGTACCTTTATTACAATGGGTGTACTATCTTACTAGTCACCTAAATAGAGACATTTAGATGGATTCTAGTCTTAACTGTTATTGCAATAATCTTGCATATGCATTGTTTTGTAATGATTTAGGTATATCACTAGCCCAAATATTCAAAATAGAATTTTTAGGCTAAAGAACATATATATTTTTAATGTCTATTAATATTATCAAATTGTCCTTCATTGGAGTCGAATTAGTTTACATTCTTCTCAGATATGTAATGGAATGCCTATTTCCCCACAATCTCACCATCAGAATGTATGGTCAACTTTTGGACTTTTTTTAATGTGAAAAATTGAAAATACATATTTTATTACAATTGTAATTTCTGTGACTCTTATGAGTGAGCTTGAGTTTAAGTCGTTGTTTGGATGTCTGTTCATAGTTTTCATTGTTTTGGAGAAGGAGTTAGTATTTTTCATTATGGATATTTAGAGTGCTTTAAATATTATGTAAATTCACTTTTTTAAATCAGTAATATGAGTTGCAAGTATTATTTCTCAGCTTATTATTTGCTTCTAGTTTATTTCTTTCTCATGCATTTTTATTTTTATTTTATGGTTTTGAATTTGTCAGTCTTTTCTCTATGATTCAGTGGTAGGGAGGCTGGCTCCATTACATGGTTATAAAGGAATTCTCAGATGTTTCTTTATAATATCCTCATTATAATTTCATGTAGATTTTTTCCTAGTGTGTAATGTGAAATATGTATCTAACTTTATTTTGTTTCATTTATTGCTTCATTTTGAATGCTAAATTCTCATACAAATGTCAGTTTATTTTTGGACTTTTCATTTTTCCCATTGTCTATCTAGTCATGTTCTATTATATATTTTATTATCTGGTAGGCTAGTCCATATTCATTGCTCCTTTTTTAAAATGAGTTTTCATGGTCACTTATCTGTCCATATAATCTTTGAAGTCAGGTTTTATCATTCCAAGCAAACAAACAAAAGATTTAAAAAATGAATGAGTCACTTGCATTTGGATATCTAGTTTTCTTAGTACCATTTATTGAAGACTATTCTTTCCCCATTATGTGTTTTTGGTGCCCTTGTCAAAGATTATTTGATCATATATATGTGCGCAGTTATTATTGGGCTCAAAGGTTCTGTTCCATTGGTCTATGTGTCTGTTTTTATGCCAGTATCATACTGTTTTTATTACTATAGCTTTGTAATATAGTCTGACATCAGGAAGTGTGATGCCACCAGCTTTGTCCTTTCTTCGCCAGGCTGCTTTGGCTATTCAGGGCTTTCTGTGGTTCCATAGACATTTTAGGGTTGTTTTTACTATTTCTATAAAAATGCCATCAGAGTTTTGATAGGGATTTTATTGAATCTGTACATTTCTTTGGATAGTATAAACATTTGGACAATATTAATTCTTCTAATTCATGAATCCAGGGTATTTAGTTTTCCATTTATTTGTGTCACCTTTAATTTCTTTCATCAACATTTTATACTTTTCAATATACAAGTCTTACACTTCCTTAGTTAAATTTATTCCTTAGTATTTTATACTATCATAAATGAGATTGTTTTCTCAATTTTTCTTTCTGATAGTTTATTGTTAGTGCTTGAAAATGCACCTAATTTTGTATATTTATTTTGTATCCTACAACTTTACTGAATTTATTTATTAGTTCTAACATTTTTTGGTGAAGTATTTAGGGTTTTCTATGTATAAGATGATGTCATCTGCAAATAGAGACAATTTTATTTCTTCCATTCCAGTTTCCTTTCTTTCTTTCTCTCTCTTTCT
>NW_011888921.1:624180-635786 GCF_000151845.1 Pteropus vampyrus
AAAAAAAGTGTTAACTATGTGAGGTAATGGATGTGTTAATTAACTTAACTGTAATGATAATTTCATAATGTATGTCATCACATTGTACATTTTTAATATATATGGTTTTGTCAATTATATTTCAATAAAGCTGGAAAAATGAAAACAATAGTTACAGCGATTATTTAAATGTATAAAGTAATAGAGTAATGATAGCTATCGATATACACGAGTGATTTTTCCATTTTCCCATCTCCTCTGTGTCCTGAAATTGCATTTTAAAGTTATTTTCACATTTAGATACAATATTTCTCTGAGGTTACCTTTTTAACATTTTTGTTATTTTCATAAACAGAATATTATATATATAATCATATTGGTGTCAATAGATCTGAACAATTTCATGTTCTAAAACTAAAATGCTGTACCCATTATATTCTATTATAAATTTTATATTGTTTGTATATATGAGTAATTAATATTTGCATTTTGTTTTATTTTCTGTTTCACTAGCTTTCTAAATTCTTTTATTGTTTTTAATAGTTTTAAATTGATTTTCTTTATCTTTCTATAATATCATATCTGCAAATTGTGAGTTTTATCTCCATTGAAATTTGTTACATAATAGAGGTGATACTGCACATCCTTACCTTGTTTCTGACTTTAGTGAAAAATTTAAGTAAAGGTATATTTTATCATGTTTACTCTATTTAGTTTAGTCTTATTTTATCAAGGGTTTAAAAATTTTTGTAATTAAGTAAGATGTTGAGGTTTTTTTTAAGTATCATAAGTTATTAGTATAATATGATGGGTTATTTTAATAGATTTGTTAATAGTAAACCATCTCTACTTTCCTGTAATAAATTCTTCATGGTCTCAATGTAGTATTCTTTTAATATGCTTATAGATTTTGCACTTATTTTGGATATTTGTATCTATATTCAAAAATGAAATTAATTTGAAAATTTCTGTTTTATTCAGTCCTTATTAAACTTAGGGGCATTTTCCTTCTTTTCTATGTTCTGGAACAGTTAAAATAGCATTGAATTACCTTCCTTTTAAAGGTTTGGTTGAATTACCCTATAAAATCTGTAAGTCATCTGAGCCTGGTGCTTTAGGTGGGTTTCCCAATAGAAACTTTATCTTTTTTTTTCCTGTTAAAATAAAGCTATTTTAATTTTTTCTCTTCCTTGGACTCAGTTTTGGTAAATTATTATCTTAGAAAATTATCTACTTTAGTTAGGTTTTATTTTCATATTTCAGATGAAGAAATTGAAGTTAAGGGACATATGTTGATAGAGTAAAGACTTCAGGCCAGATATCTCCTCTTCCTAGGCATCAGTTATATTGTTAATGCTATTTTAAAATATAACACATGATCACACAGTGTAAATATATGCATATATATGTATATATGCCTACTGTTAAAGTGTACAGCTGAAATTTACTGGATTTTGTTAACCAGTGTCACCATAAAAATAAATAGATAGATAAATAGATAGATGATAGATGATAGATAGATAGATAGATAGATAGATAGATACAAAAAATATATATACCACACTGTTTCCATTGTAATGGTGCATGGGAAAGGTGATTGGGGATGGGGGCGAGTTAGAAGAATGGTGAGAAAAGAGGGCATTCTAGGTAAAGCAGTGAGCAGGAGCACACACAACACTGATAGTGATTAGAAAAGGACACAAAATTAATTTTGGTATAAATAAATCCAATTAATAATAGAAATACAAACAGCTGTAAATATTCCAAAAATTAAAAAATAAAATGAGCATATTTCAAAATAGCATTACGTGTCAGAAAGGAAATAATTAAAATCAATTTTGGTTTAAATATATTCATTAATAGGAATGCAAGAAGCTGGAAACTGTCTTTTCTCTCTATAATTTCAACAATTGTTTTCTATTTCAAAAGTTAAAATAATTTTCGAATATATAACTTAATGTATAAGTTTCTTCAGTCATTTATATTTCTAATGAAGAGAGACAAATAAATATGCCTAGTAAACAAACTTGTCTAAACCTCACGAAGTCCTTACAGGGAATATCTTTACATTAGGCCATACACTAAGTTCTTCACTAGTCATATTTTTTTTTTAGGGTATTTAAAGTTTTTCAGATAACAGAAATCTGAAAACTGAAGAAAAGTTCTACAGAATGATTCAACAAATACAGGAGGAGAGAATTCCTTAAAGAAAAATTCTGCTAGACACTGGAATGAAAGCAACCACAATAGAAGGACATGCTCCCGGGTAAAACAACTAAGGAATTCTTCAACATAAATCATATAATGAAAAATTTACTATTCACAAGGATAAGAAAATTAAATTCATACAAAACCAGAATAATTAAAATCTACCTGAGTAAGGCAATTAGAAAAGAAGAAATAAGTTATATAGGTTATACAGTTTTAAAGTCCTCTTTTCATGTCTAATACTTTAGTGCAATTATAAAGAGAGGCCTATTTTACTTTGCTATTTTCCTTTCTAGTCCCTCACACTTCTTTCATCAGAGCACACATGATATTCTTTCCTTATAAGATTTAAACTTGAGGAGAAACCAAGAATATTTTTCCTGTTCAGCTAGAGTTTAAGATCATTTTTAAAGAACAATTTTCTAGAATTCTGAATGCTTGGAAGAGCTTCTAGAAAGAAGGTCAAGCATTGCTTAGTTCAAATAATTAAGCATAAAGAACAATGTGAAATATATAAAATAATGAGTTAATCTAGAAAGGAGGAAAATATAGAGTAAAGGATAAAGAATATAATCAGATAAAGACAAAGTTGAAGTCAAAATAGACGTTAATATTCCCCTTTTCTCCATTTATCAGATCAAGTCAATTCTATGTGTCTGTTTCCAGAAAATTAATAAAATTCGGGACAAATTAGAATAATTTCCTTTGGGAAAGAAACTGTCTAGCAAGAACCTAGTTAGCAAAAGGCATATTTTTAGTTCCAAGATCTCACACTTTCAACTATACACAGTTCTAATCACATACATGCTAATAACAAGGAAGGGGCTCGATCTCTATTTTTTTAATAGTGGTAATATAAGTTATTTATTAATGCCTGATGAAATGGCCTACAATATTTTCCTTTTGCCCCATTGGAAAGGATTGTAATTACATGGAAATTCATGATAATGTATTAAAGATCTCATGTCGCTACTCTACAAAGCACTTAGGAGTAACATTACTCCATACGTAGCAATTAGAGTGCAACTAATTAGTGTCACTTACTGTGAGAAGCAACTGATTAATTATGTTTAGACATTGCTGCTGAGAGAAAACTCAGAGCCTACAGCTTCTAAATTGCATGCTCTGCCATTCAGCTAATAGAATACCTCTGCTAGCTCATAGTTACTCCATATTTAATTCAGCCTCACATTCTGGCTAATAGAGGCACCCCTGAAGTTCTGCACTAATGTTATGTTCATGAAACTACTGTACATCAAAATTACAGTGTACTTTTTCCCTCTGTCACATTAGGAGAGTAATTAGTGAGGCAGCTGTGCAGCTACAAACTTCTAGGCTCAACTCAGTGGGCAGTAATATATTTCATCGTCATAGAAACAATATCCTGGCACGTCCAGCACTTCAGCAACCTTCTTCAATTTGGAAAATGAGAATTTCTCAAAGAAGTCAAAGGAAGAGATGAATGCCTTTGTTACTCTCTGTGAAGCTGTTGCATCAAGAAGGCATTTTTGAAAGGGTCCAACCCTCATGCCCAAATTTTACCAAATTCTCGTTTTACCCTAAAATGTCCAGTCCTGCTTTCCTAAATTCAATCTGATAAACGCCCCCTCCTCTGTCATCTCCATGTTTATACTACACCACGGTGGGAAGTGAGGCCAGATGGTTATTTGAAAGTGTCTCAGCCTGCTTTACAGCTGGTCTGAAATTTGTTCCTAAGGCTGCTAGGGAGACTATTTAACTCCATGTCGGCTCTGTGCAGGGACAGCAGAGGAGGATGCAAGGTGAGCATTTATTCTTTCTTACAAATCCATTTAGTTCTGCCTACAGAGCATGAGTGAATCCCAGATTGTGTTGTGAAAAATGACCTCTATTCTCAACAAAAACTGACGCACTAGAGTTATGGAGAGAGAAGGCCTCTCTTGTCCGAATTCTTATGTTGACAGTTTATAAACTCAATAGTACAGCCCCTCTCTTTTAACTCTTCATTTCTTCTCCCTCTGCCACTACTCAATTCCAGGCCTTTATTGGCTTTCATCTGTACTCTCAGTTATTATTGGTTAGTCAACTCATACTTCACTATGTAGGAATTTACCTATGAATCTTATTAAAATGCCATGTGACTATTGTTAATACTGTATTGTATTCTTTAAAAAAGCCAGGAGAAGGAGGAGAAAGAAGAGTAACTACGTGAGATAATAGATGGATCTGTTAATTAGCTTAATTGTGTTGTAATGATTATTTCCCAATGTATATCAAAACATCAAGTTGTACACCTTAAATATGTACAATTTTTAGTCAATTATACCTCAGTGAAGCTGAAAACATACAGACTCTGATTTGGTAGGTTTTGCGTTTGGCCCAGGGTTCCACCTTTTTATCAAGTGCCCAAGTCATCTCACTGCTTTGTCTGGCCAACCACGCTTTGAGTAGCAAGCTTCTAAGTGACCCCTTATGTCCAGTTTCTCCCATTCGAAAACACTCTGAATATTGCATTCAGATTCATTTCTCTAAAGTGGCATTTCATGAAATGTGACCTCAGGACTTTCTGTAATAGAATCAGTTGGATGCCACATCAGACCTGACCAGATGTAACTTCTCAGAGTGAGGTCCCTAAATCTGCATTTTTAACCATCACTCTCAAGGTTCATGCATTCTAAAATTTGAGAACTATTGTAATGCAGAATCTAAATCAGGTTAATTTTTCTTCCCAAAACATTTTTAATGGTCTCTTATTGACTACTGAATAAAATTCCAAACTTCTTACCCTGGCATTTAACTTCTTGCATTTCCCATTTCCCATGCCTTTTCTTGCTGTTTCCACATACCTAGGAGAGAAAATGACCTAACAAAAGAGATAATTAGAACTACCATTACTGTGGACCTACTTATATCTCTTTTAACCTATTAATATCTCTACATCCATGTGTGGTAATTAATCTCATTTTGCTATTTTTTGATCGTGTGTGGTAGATGATATTTCCTCCATTTTATAGACGAAAAAAATCTGAATATCAGAGATGGAGGTGGATTTATTAGTGTGATGGATTCAAAGCTTATGATGTTTTCAGTCTCCCATGTTTCTAAGCCTGGAAAATCACTTGAATTTGCTTTATTAATGTTTCACTTTCAAATAATTGTTTGAATAGCAAATAATTGTTAAAATATATGGCATTTTCTAGTACATGCAATGAATACTGGACATATGTACTAAACAAAAGTAATAGAGTTTTGCTATATTGATGAAACAAAGTGTTTCTACTTCTCCTTTTTATTTTCTAAAGTTCTATTCAATTTTGCTTGTATTATTCTATATCTCAAAATAGCTCTCCAGACTAGTTGCAATAAATAATCCTTAAAAAATATACAGGCCATAAATCCATTGTAAAAATTTAAAACCATCTGTGCATTGTTCATCTAACACAGAACATATTTATTTGTATATTTCATGTACATGCTGTTGTCATAGACTATCAACTAATCATAAAGAGCTGTTGACGAATTTGAAGTAATATTTAGTATTGTTTATAAAAGATATCACTGGAAAAATGTAAAATCGATTTAAATTTGAGACATGAGACTGAATTTGGCCTTTTTTTACATTAACACCTTATAAATGGAGTGTATAAATCAATCATCAAATAGCATGTATTAAGAATCCACAAGCATATGGTGCTGTCTGAGGCACTGCATGAATAAAGCAGACACATCTACATCTCCCTGATCTTCATTCCTAGAATAGAAACTGTGATATGGCAGAGAGTGCACAAGAATAGTTTTGTATCTTTTAATGTAATTGTCCCATTTGTCATAGGATTAAGGAAAAGAGTGATGGCAATTTAGCACATTACTTTTAGTGGGATACAGGAATTGGGAGATTCAAAGAAATTTTTTTCTACTGGCAAAGTATCTCTAGTAATCTTGGAAAATGTGAATGGCCTAATATTAATTAGGTATCATTAGTATAAAGCTAAAGATTTTGAATGGTTAATTAGTGCTCTGTCTGATTTTCAGAAGAAATTAAGGAAAGGAAATCAGTTAGTAAGAAGATCTTAAATGACTTCTCTAACATCACACAAGTAAAACTAAATAATTTTGTGTACGCCAAGAAGAAATTATCCTCTCAAGTATTTTAATGACAAATCTGGTCAAATAAATCGGAGTTCAATTCTGGATATCTATATATGAAAAATTATAGTTATATGTAATGTAGATGTATGGGCACAGATGTAAATTAAAAATAACAACAGTAACAATGGCAAAACCCAGAGGAACAGTTACTATACTATTGCTATTATTTCTGATTTAAATTATTTTCTATTTTTTTTATTAGCCACATCACACATACCACAATGAATGCTGAGAAACAATATGCTCATTTCTTAAAATATTTTACTGCTCTTTGCAGTTCTAATATTACATACTTCTTGTTTTCCATGGGATCTTCTCTATGAGTCTTTCACCTTAGCGAAAAAAGGCAAACAGTTTTAAGTTGCTACTTTAATGGTTGAAACATAGTTTATTTTTTTTAAACTGCAAAGTAAAACTTTCCAGGTAAAAACTTATTTTCGACATTTCATGAATGCCTTAGACTCAAGGTTTTCTTATTCAGAAAAATATAGCCTGGTGTGGATATTCCTTCTATAACAAAATTTATTTCCTCTAGAAATTGAGAAACTTATTAGCTTCCAAAATTTCAGTTACTAATCTCAAAAGTTCAAATATGTGAGTTTAAAAAGCATTAAATATTATAGGTTCCATCCTATTAAGATTGTTGTTATCCAAGAATAGGCTATTGGAACAGGTTATCCGAGCATGAATAGTAACCTTTCTTGGAGACTATTCATTCCCTTTTGTTCTGTTCCAGAGCTAACTATTTTTGTAACTCATTCCTGATCATTAGTAATATGTCTAGCAAGTCACTGGCAGAGATGATCCAGCCCCATCATTCCTTCTTACTCAAAGTGGTGGACTTTTTCTGGACACAGATGTTAAATTTCAGAAACCAATAAAAAATATATTCAAAACAAGACCTTTAATGTCTATTTTTCTAACTGTATGTGACCTACTGAAGCCAGATACTCCCTTTGTCCCCCCAACCCCAAATTCTTAAATGGACATACATCAGTTTCTCTCTAAATCGTCAATCTTTCTTCTTTTCCTCCCTTTCCTTCTCTTCTTCCTCCCTCCCTCCCTTCTGTCCTTACTGCCTTCTTCCCTTGCTCCCTTGTCTCAATTCATATTTCCTTTAGATTCTACATTCTTTATGACATTTTTTTTCCTGTGGAAACTGTTCATCACTAATAATTTCAAAGCTGGTTGTAATAGTCTCTTGATTGTACATAAACTTATAAGAAGTCCTATATTAAAGAACAGATTCTTAATAGTTGACTTTTCTCTTTGAAGGCTATAGACCATCAAAATTTATTTTTGATCTGAGGTATCATTCTTTAGAGGGAGATCATTTAGGAATTTGCCATTTAAGGAAAAAATAGAATTAGGAAGTCATGTTAACATGTAAAAGGAAATGAGAAAACTGTTCTCTTTGAAATTCTTTCCACTTTATCATAGATGTATGTGTATATAGCCATGAATATAATCGCATGTAGAGTGACCTGCATGACAAGAGTCATGAAATTAACAGTCACCCTAAGATATTAGAAACTTGGTGGCCATCTGACAGAGTCTAACAGGAAGTATAATGTTATCCATGCATTTAGTCAGTTCTTGTTCAGCTTGGAACCAATTGGAAGTTATTCTTTACATATAAAATAAATGGAATATTATTGTATCAGCTCACAAAGTAGCAGGAGAGGTCAGTCTTGTTGCTCATGAGTACTTTTCAGCAGTGATTTGGCACCATAAACATCCTTAGATTTGGCACCGAGAAAGTCTAAGAAGTTTTCCAATTATAAGAAATAAAATCCATAATAAAGATAAATGAACTCCCTCGCTCTACAACAGAGCGGGATACAAATAGATAAATAATTTGGAGAATAAAAGTTAAAAATTTTTTACCAAACATAGAGAATGCAAATTCATATCAAAATCCTACTGTACGTTACTTATAGGTTATCTTATTTATTGATGGTTCCAATAAGAGCCTGAAACCTATAGTCAGACAGCCTTGATTTAAATCATTTTTTCAACACCCCCAGCTCTGCGACCTTGAGCAAATTACTTAACTTTTCTGAGCCTCCATTTCCTCATCTTTAAAATGGAGCTAATAATACACAGTAACTATAAAATCCAGAAGCATATATGTCATTATGTTATTATGTTATTGAATTTTATTTTTTACAGGTTGAACCCCTCTGATTTACTTCTCCTGGGGTTTGCTAGAAGACAGGTTTATTCAATGAAAATGCAGAGATTGTCTGAGGCAACACATCACAGATGTATGCACAGGGACTGATGGGAATAAATTAATGCACCACATTCATTGCAACTTCACACAGCACATTGAACAGATCATCTACTGTAATATAAGACCTATAAGTCATTTATAATGTCTGTTGTCAGTGTTTCCAGATGTTAAGGCCACCTTCTATGTCTCCTAGGATTTTCATAAGGATTAAATAGGTTCAGGTGTAAAAATTACCTAGACTTTTAGGTCATGGTGAACACTATGTAAGTGCTAGATGTTATTATTGTTATTTACATGGAAAGCTGAACTTTGTTTTTATGCTTCATTGTGGTTTTACTAATTGTTGTATAATTCTTTTTTTTTTTTTCCTACATGAATGAAGTCTTATATTAAAAGACCCTCCAGGACTAGTTATATGAGGATATACGGACTGGTGTATCTACCTGACTTTTGCAGTTGTCATTCTAGGGACAAGAATGGGAAGATCAGATTTTTCATTAAGATGATAACAATTCAGAAGTTCTGTTCCTTTCAATAATACTCTTTCCAAGAGGCATTAGTTATTTATTCAAGAGAAACACCTCTATGTCCCAAAATAGAAGACCAGATGAATTATTCATTGTTTGTGGACTCTGCACATTAAGGGTGATTAACATGTGATTCTGGGATTGCTTTAACTCAAACTCTAAGCAGGTTCCTAAAGCAATAAAATATGTAAAGAATGACCAAGTCTTTAACAAGTGACATTTATAGCTGCAAAAATGACTCCACCCTGAATCATTGAAGGCAAAGAGGAGTGGATTGCAAAATGGACAAAAGTATGATTGAACTACAGGGCAATCTGGCATATGTAAGACTCCACTTTAACATGGTGTTTAATCATCAGGGGTGGGCAGTTTGTGGTGAGTTTTATAGTGACTGGAAAACAATTTTTTTTTTTTTTTTGCTTATTTTACCTTGTATCTCTGGAGAGTTCTCAGAAAATATAGTGAAAAGGTTAAGACTAGATAAATCTAAAAAAGCCTTTCCTCCAAAGTATGTACTGTGGATTATCTTATTAGTCCTTTTAAGGAAATAGTGATCTAAATTCAAACAAGTTTGAAAATCTTAACATCCTGCATTCTAAACACCCATCTTGGAGATTTACAGGGCATATTGATATAGCAAAGGATCTGCTAAACTCTATTGTGAAAAAGCCTAATTTTGTTTCTCCCAGTAGTTTCCAATCATATTTGACAATGAAACCTTTCTGTTAATTTGACAGAGACTTTTATTCATTACTGAATGTTCCTTGGAATAGGTGTGGGAAATGCTATTCTGGAAGTGAACTTCCTGTTTAATCACCTATGAAATACCAATGTTCACAGCAGTAGGAGCTGAATTAAATCTGCCTTAACTGCCTGCCCTTCAGTTCAGAAATGATTTCAGAATCATTGGCCACATCAAACTTTCCCTCCTGCCAACAGCTACCCTTCGTGCCTGGCTCACTTGGCTTTGTACCTAGATGTTACAACAATTGCTCAGCTTCCTTAAGACTGAAAACTTGACTTCAGACTTCTGGTTTCTAGTTCAATATATAAAAGGCTTGGAAATCACCACTCTGACCAACAACAAGTAAAAAGCTGAACAGATTGAAAAAAAATCAACTTTTTCTGGATGCATAATAGAGGTGAGAACACAGGGCAAACTGCTGCCACCAAGATTGGAAAGTTAGACAGGCAAATACGGAGAGTCGTGGCTCATTGGAACAGAGACTCGGGAACAGAATCCTTCAAGGAAACCAGTGCTGTGGTAAGAAAGCCTGAACTGTAACTGATAAATTGTTGGAAGCTCAGTGTGGATACGTCTGAGAGTAAAAATTCCAGGGGGACCCAGTCATAGGGGCACCCCCACAATATTGTGAGATTTACTTTTAAGAGTTCGACCAGATTCCCACAGTAAATATTGGAGAAAAACCTCCTGCTTCTGGGGGAGGGCGGGGGGCGGAAGTGGGGGGGAAGGGGAGGAATAATTTTGAAATATGCCAGAGCACTCTGTTATTCTTAACATGGCCTGCTTTCAGTTAGGCTTTGGTTAACTAGTTTCCTTAAACTGGGTACTGTTTAAGCCCACTATAGCCATCCTGTCCCACTTAAGTAGGGAGAAAAAACACTGAGAAACACTTGTGCAGTTCACAGTCCAGAGGCATAGACTCAGTAAAAGATGGAGGCCTAATCAAACAACTATAGAATTCTTCCCTTCCCTCCAAACCTTAATACCGCATTACTAATGGACTATTTACAGAAGTTCCTTTTACCCAGTACCTTATGTTCAGCTATTAAGAAAAAATTACAAGGTATAGCAGAAGGCAAAAAGCACATTTTGAAAAGACAAAACAACCATCAGAATTAAACATGGCTGGGAGTTTGGAATTAGCACATAGGGAATTTAAAATAACTATGGTTAACATGCAAAGGGCTCCAATGGATAAAGTAGACAGCATGCAGGAACAGGTGGGCAATGTAGGAAGAGTGATGGAAATCCTAAGAAAGAATCAAAAAGAAGTGCTGGAGATTAAAAACACAGTAACACAAATAAAGAGTGCTTTCGATGGGCTTATTAGTAGACTAGGCATGGCTGAGGAAAGAGTCTGAGCTAAAGGAAATAGCAATAGAATCCTTGAAAACCAAAAAGCAAAAAACAACAAAAACTGAACAAAACAGAATATTTAATGACTGTGGGGCAGCTATAAAGTGTGTAACATATATGTAATGGGAATATCAGAAGGAAAATGAAGAAAGAAACAGAAGAAAAGTTCCAAACATAATGACTGAGAACTTCCTCCAGTTAATGTCAGATGTTAAAGTATACATTAGAGTTGCTCAGAGAACAGTAGGCAGGAGAAATGCCAAAAAACTCTACACTTTGGCATTACTATTTCCAAAATATAGAAAAATCAAAGATAAAAGAAAAATCATGAAAGAAGCCAAAGGCGGGGGTGGTGGTGGTGGGGGAACACCTTTCCACCTTAGCTATAGAGGAACAAAGATAAGAATTACATTTGACTTCTCAGAAA
>NW_011888921.1:636526-657003 GCF_000151845.1 Pteropus vampyrus
ATAAATAATTATAATAAGGTTGCAGGATACAAGGTTAATATTTTACAAAAGTCAATCACTCTTCTATATACCAAAAATGAACAAGTGAAATTTGAGATTAAAAACACAGAAATAGAACTACCATATGATCCAGAATCCCACTTCTGGGTGTATATCCAAAAGAAATGAAAACAGTCTCAAAGATATCTGTACCCCCAAATTCATTGCAGCATTATTCGCAATAGCCAAGATATGGAAATAACCTAAGTGTACATCAACAAATGACTGGATAAAGAAGTCGTGATTGATTTAGGTAGGTAGGTAAGTAGACAGATTATGAATGGATAGGTAGATAGATGGTAGATGATTGATAAATGATAAATGATAGATGGATAGATGATAGATATTGATAGAAAAATAGATATAAATAGATGAACATATTATTTATATATGAGTAATTTATGTAACATGTAATATATAACATATATTATACATAATATACATAATATATATATGATATATATATATATCATATATATATATATGAATGAGAAAGAAGGAAATCCTGCCATTGCAACAACTTGTATGAACCTTGAGAGCATTATATTGTGTGAAATAAATCAGACAGAAAAAGACAAATACTATATGATATCACTTCTATGTGGAATCTATCAACGCCAAACTCAGAGAAACAGAGTAGAGTAGTGGTTACCAAGGACTAGGGTGTGGGGTAAATAGGAAGATAATGGCCAAAAGGTATAAACTTCTAATTATAAGATTAACAAGTTCTGGGGATCTAATGTGCAACATGGTGATTATAGCTAAAAATACTGTATTGTATACCTGAAAGTTGTTAGGAGAGCAGATCTTAAATGTTCTCACCACAGAAATAGAAGTAATTATGTGACAGGATGAAAAAAGTGTTATCTAATGCTATGGTGGTACTCATTTTGCAATACATAAATGTATCATATCAATACATTGTGTACTTTAAACTTATACAATATTGTATGTCAAATGGTGTATGTCAATTATATCTCAACGAAGCTGGAAAATACCCCCACAATACCATTTACATTAGCACTCAAAGAAATTGAACACTTAGGTATAAATCTAACAAAATATGTATAAGATCTAAAAATTTCTGATGAACAAAATCAAAGAAAAACTAAATAGACATATTCATGGATGGGAAGACTCAATATTATCAAGATGTCAGTGTTTTCTAACTTGATCTATAGATTCAGTGCAATCTCAATTAAAATCCAAGCAACCTATTTTATGAATATCAACAAATTGATTCTACAATTTGTAAGTAAAGTCAAAAGACCTAGAAGAGCCAACACAATATTGAAAGTGAAGAATAAAGTCATAAGACTGAAGCTACGCAGCTTCAAGACTTAAGATAAATATACAATATTCAAGATAGCATGGTATTAGCAAAAGAATAGATGTAGATCAGTGGAACAGAATAGAGAGCCCAGAAATAGACTCCCATAAATATAATCATCTTATCTTTGACATAAGAACAAAGGCAATACAATGGAACAAAGATAGTCTCTTCAGCAAATGGTTCTGGAACAACTGGATATTGAGCACAAAAAAAAAGGAGCAAGGGGATCCAAACATAGACTTTATACCCTTTACAAAAATTAACTCGAAATGGATCATAGATGTAAAAGTAAAACGCAAAACTATAAAATTTCTAGAAGATAACGTAGGAGGAAATCTAGATTACTTTGGATATGGTGATGACTTTTTGGATACAACACCAAAGACATGATCTATTAAAAAAAAAAAAAGATCGATGAGCCGAACTTCATTAAAATCAAAAAATTCTGCTCTGTGATAAATGTCAGCAAAATGAACAAACTAGGAGGAAATATTTGCAAAAGACACATTTGATTAAGGACTGTTATCCAAAATATGCAAAGAACTCTTAAAACTGAACAATGAGAAAACAATTCGATTTAAAAAGGGGGCCAAAGATCTTAATAGACACCCCACCAAAGAAGATATACAACCAGCAAATAAGCATATGAAAAGATGTTCCACATCATATGTAAGCAGGGAAATACAAATCAAAACAACAATGAAATACCACTATGTATCTATTAGAAGAGGCTAAATTCTAAACACTGACAAAAATCAAATGCTGACAAAGACCTGAAACAACAGGAACTTTTCTACATTGCTGATGGGAATACAAAAATAGCATAGCCATTTTGAAAGACAATTTGATAATTTCTTACAAAATAAAACATACTTTTACCATATGATTCAGCAATCACATTCCTTGATATTTGCCCAAAGGAATTGAAAACTTACGTCCACACAAAAACCTACACACAGATGTTTATAGCAGCTTCATTAATAATTACTGAAACTTGGAAACAACCAAGATATCTTTCAGTAGGTGAATGGATAAATAAACTGGTGGATCTAGACAATGGAATTACTATTTCATGCTAAAAAGACACAAACTATCAAATCATAAAAAGTATGGAATAACCTTAAAAGCATATTTCTAAGTGAAAGAAGCCACCAATGGTGAACCCTA
The DNA here is from genome assembly GCF_000151845.1 of Pteropus vampyrus. Lineage (NCBI taxonomy): Eukaryota > Metazoa > Chordata > Mammalia > Chiroptera > Pteropodidae > Pteropus > Pteropus vampyrus. Next base: position 639,066 of record NW_011888921.1, read on the forward strand.
AAATAAACTATGGACATTGGGTGCTTATGATGTATCAATTTAGAATTATCCTTGGTAAAAAATGAACCATTCTGGTGAGTGATGTTGTTAATGGTGGAGTTTTACATGTGCGGGGCAGGGAGTGTATGAGAAATCTTTGTACTCCCTTTTCAATTTTGTTGTAAACCTAAACTGCTCTAAAAAAATGAAGTCACTAATAAAAAAAAAAACAACTTGACTTTAGACTACTTTTGAAATGTATTTTGGTGTATAAGAAATCTGCTGTCAGTCTAATTTGACCCTTTATTGGCCACCTGTCTTTTCTCTCTGGTAGCTTTTGGAATTGTCACTTCATGCTTGATATTCTTCCATTTCATTATGATGTATCTGGGTGTAAATTTTATTCATCCTACCCTGCTCTTAATGTACTATTTTAGCCTCAGAAGTTTTTTGTTTTTTGTTTTTTTCTTTCAGTTCTGGGCATTCTCAGCCATTATCTCTTTGACAGTTTCCTTACAATTTCCTTTATTCTCCACTTCTGGAACTTTTATTAAAACTAACCTGGGGCCTTTCCATCTAACCATTATTTCTCCAATTTACTTTTTCCCCCCCTCTTTATATCTCTGTGCTTTATTTTGGCTGAATTTTAAGAACTATCACATTTTTTCTGCGATTAGGTCCAGTCTAGAATTCCTATCTATTGAGTTCTTCAATCCAGTGGCTGTATTTTTCATTTCAAAGATTACTAACTGATCATTTGGATACTCATTTGACCTTAATTTATAGCTATCTACATGTATTTTGTAAGTTATTTTTATGGTTATTTTCCTTTACCTACTTGAGGATTAACATATGTTTAAATCATTTTAAAATTCATTTACATTTTGCCAAGTGAATGTAACTCCTTGTAATTGATTTTGTTGCTTCTTTTTCTTAAAGTTACATTTCTGTATATAATTGGAAGATTCACATTTTGCAAATTTAGTCACCAAGTCAGCAGGTAGTTTGTCCCAGGTGCTGCTCGTTTAGCTGCTTCTGCTCTCTCTAGTAGCTTTCAAAAGCCACAGCTCCATTCAGCAATTGTAGAATTCTCCGATCTCTTTAAAAGTAGAAAAGTCCTACCCCAGCCCCTGGTTTTCTGTCATGAACTTGGATCCAGCTCTTCAACCTGTATTTGGTGCTTTTTTGTTCTTGTTAGCCTGTAGGAACTTAATTCCCAGTCTCTTTTAGACCTAGGGTCTCTCAAGGCCACATCTTCATCCTCTATGGAGCTTTTTTTCTGGTTCACAGGGATTTTAACTTAAAATACAGCTATATATTTTTATCTAGTATTTTATCATTGCTATATGTTTGGACTGAGATGAAGAGGTTTTAGAGCATAAATTCATAGTACCACCATGACTAGAAATCTTTGAAAAACTCTTTAAAGTCAATTTAAGTCAATGCAAAGCTATTGCACCAAATGAGATTGCTGAATAATTCATGTGCTATAAATAATTTGTTGAGCTGTGGTTGTTGCTGTCAGATTTACAGTAGATGCTAGGCAGTATCTATAATAATAACAATAGTTTTCCCTTTGGAACAGTCTAAGAAAAGTCAAAGTTGTTGACTAATATTTCTTTATTCAGGGTCTTCATGTGGCATATACTACAAACATTTAGATTACTTTTAATATCATAGTCTGTTCTATGTCACCATACCCAATTCTTAGTCAGCAATTTAATGTGAAGAGTTTCTAAATATGTTGTTTGAATACATCCAAGCTAACATAAAAATCACCTCTAACATAAAAATCACCTCAACAACACAAAAAGACTTCACAAGAAACAAGAGTCAATTATGAGTGGAAGACTGAGGCTGAAAAATTATTCTTTGGGTAGTTGTTCTACTGGTCATTTCATCATCACAAAGTGGTATGAAAAGGTTATCTTCTACCATATGATGGAAGAAGGCCAATGTAAGCAGAAACCAATAGCTGGTGAGGTAAAGAGCTTTTGAAAGTGTAGTTTTCTAAGCTTGGAAGTGGGTAGCAGAAAGTTCAAAGCTGCCTCTATGGTTACATAATTAAGGATGTATGGTTATCCTTAGAGAAGAATCTCCAAAGAATATTCCAAGGGGGTCTGTACTCTATTAATTTTAAAAGCCCAGCAACAATGGTTATGGGAATTATTGGTTCCCTTGTAACTGCTGGAAATATATCAGTTTATGTGTAACGTATATGTCATTGTTCTTGCATAATGAGCAATTGGTTTCTCAATGCCATCTGGCATTTTTTTTTTTTTTTTGCTAAACACAGATGCAACACCATAACATGAAATAACAACAGTAAGAAATAATAGTTTATATTTATCATAATGCACTAGCACAGAGCCATAAACCAGTAAATGCTTGATGTCTCTAACATCTGTCTTAATGGTGTTTTTGATATTTTGATTTGCTTTGTCTTCTGGTGTCAGTAGGCAATGAAGTGGTTTAGCAATGATTGGATTTTGAAGAGAAAGAGATGGTAGAATTTTAGTGGGCCTATTTTTGTTTCTGGAATCAGTTACACCCTCTTGAACAAGATTAATGCATGGATATCATAGTTTTAAAAATGGCTTTGGAAACTTTTAGTTCACTTTTCAATCACATAACCAAGAACTGATTATTGGCATCAGAGAGAATGATGATGTGTAAACTCACATATGTGGCATCCAGTCAAATACACTGAAGTGTCTTTTGGAGGTGACCCTCACTTGACAGAATGATCAAGACATTTAAAAAATGTAACATTATAATTTAGTTTTGAGGAAGCAGAAACTCATTTTCATTTTCCAGAGTCAATTGAAACAGGTTATTGCTTTTATATGGAAAATGATATGTGGCTATAATCATATATTAAAAATCAATTTTAAATACCCTTGGCCATTTAACATTTATTTTTTTCTCCCCCAAAATGGCAATACATTGATTGATGGTAGATAGATACAGAAGATGAAGCTGTGTGCATGTCTTATTCACTAGATATTGGTGTTTTCATAGTCACACTTTCCATGGAGATTTTGTGTTGACAGCAGTGACATAACTCTCCAGGTACGTGGAAATGCTTAGATAGCATTTTTAAAAATTAAAATCTGAAGTTTTACTGCAATGTTTTCCTTATAGAAAAAAAGTAAATTTATAACTTTGAAATGATTATAGCTAGATGAAATGACAGTTGTAATCCTTAGCACAGAAAAGAAAACCTTGAAAACCCTGTAAAGGAATTTCCTATATACTCACACTCTTCCCGATATATACATCATGAAGATGAGCTATGTAGGTAGAAATAAAGTCCTTTTCAATAATTCTCTTAATGACCAGAAGGCATACCTGACTGTTCTAATCTGCCCCCTTTCTTCAGGTCATCAAAATCTTTGGTATCTCATTCACAGTCTTCTTATATGATAGCTGAGTTCCATGAAGATCCAAGGAAATTTTAGCAGCTATGTAGTGAACACATCTCATCCCCAAACTTCACCATTCTTTGACCTCCTTAGCTCAGGACCTACTCTGTCCAGTGTAGAACCACTAGTCACATGTGGCTATTGAGCATTAGAAATGTGGCTAGCTCTAACTGTGATGTGCTAAATGTAAAATGCACTCCTGATTGCAAAGACTTAATATGAAAAATGAGTGTAAAATGCCTTGTTATTGTTACGTATTATATATATTTTTATCTTGATTATACATTAAAATAATATTTTAGATATATTGGGTTAAATGAAATATATTATCAAATTTCATCTGTTGAGTCTTACTTTTTTAATGTGGTTACTAGAAAATTTAGAATTAGATATGTCACACATTATATTTCTTACAGATGGTGCTATTCTAGAGAGTTTCACTTCTATTCTCTCCAAGCCGTCTTCTGGATCTCATCATGCAGTTTAGGGTAATTACTTCTCTAGAGAAATCTTAAACTATAGAGAGTTACTTATTACTGAGAAAAATGAAAAAGTTTACTGATTAGACACAAGTTACATGATTGTCAGGCAGCAATGAGGGTCCAGTCATGTTAATGCTCTGAGTTTGTAGAAGTTCCAGTTTAAATATTTATGTGATGTTCTCTATGTGCATACGGAAAAATAATAAGTGTAGCATTAATTGAAGGTTACATTTTGTAGAGTACACATGGTAGAAAAATAACAGCACACAGGAAGAGAGGGAACTGGAGAAAGTGGAAGTCAGATCATCCCTCTTGTCTCCAAGATGAGTGGAAAGGAAGCATCGAGATGATGGGAGAGGGGAAACAGAAATAAAGAGAATTAAAAGAAATGCAAGAGCTAAGACTATGAGATAAGAATAGGATTAGGAAAATTTTAAAAAATGTATAAGTACACACACGAGCACACACATCTTCTTAGAATAGCCTAGGATGGTGCCTTGCTCTTAGTAGACACTAAATGAATATGTATGGAATTAATGACAGAAAAAGGAAGGGAGAGAGGGGGTGGGGAAAGTAGGAATGGAAACCAAATGCAGTAGCTACTACTTGACAAACTATTGTTGCCCTTGGGTTTCCCAGCCCTGATGTGGTCAAATATTTTGTCTTGCTGAAAGAACCCAGAAATCCAGACATTTACATTATTACTAAAATATATTTGTTTTCACATTTTAACAACTCTGAAATCAGAATGTATCTTATAAGTGATTGACATCTTAGATTTGATGAAATTAGGGATGCGAACTTTAATTTTAAAATCACAAAGACTGCTTGAGTCAAGCAAAACACTTTATTTTGATAAATATATTCCCAGTTAGGATTTCAGAAGTTTTCTTACAACACCTTCCTTGCATCCCTCCATCCTCCAATGTTTTTCTATCTTATTCTTTTCAACAATGAAAATGTTAAAACATGAACATTGGACAGAGTGGCCCAGTCATTACCATGGCAGTTTACTTAATAGTAGTACCAGGTAGAAAACAAAAATCACATCTCATTATTCTTGACTTTGGGACAGCATACAGTGTGTGCCAATGCTATATATTGCACATATGCAGATGTATGATCTTTGACTTTAGTTCTAATCATGGGGAAAAAAGTGAAAAATAGGAGAAAAAAAGAAGAAAAAGGGAAAATATCACCAAGGTGGCTTTGTCTGGCATTCACATTTCTGGCTAGTGAATACAGTCCTAGTTTTTTCTCAGTTTATTTTCCTTTAGGATTATATAAACTATCTCTTTATAGCCTTTAGCAGATGTTAAAAAGCTACATAAATGAAAATATATATAAATAAATTCCTCTATGCTAAGAAAGTGAGTAATTGGGAGAAAGAGTTAAAGTGTACTTTTGGTATTCCAAGATTTAAGGAGAAGGATATAAAAATCTATGTTTTTCATTTTACTTAGGACAAGGGAATCCAAGAAATGTAATTTTCTGTAAGAGGAAAGAACTGTTGTTTCTTCCTTGCCTCTTTCCTTTTCATACTGAGGTCTATTTTTAGTAGGAAATACTAGTTGAGCTCTAGATGATGTAGCGTGCTTAGAAAAGAAATGCAAAATGCCTGTTATTACCTTCTTAAATACAGGCAACAGCTTCATGTTTCCATTTAATATGAAAGAATAAAGTATTCTAACTGCCAATTTGATCCCATGATATGTTTAATAAAAAGCATGTAACAGTAAATGGTAGTGTTTGGTTCATGTGTTGTCGTAAATCAATTTATAAACTCTAGGTTACATTTAATGAGTATTTTATATTTTGCAAATAGCACACTGAGAACAGTTCAAACGTTACTGCTTTTTATTTCATCACATTAATGTCAGCAATGAGCTTTGATGTTCTGTGATGTTAAATCACCTCTAAGGACTTAACTTATCATAGAACTATCTAGAAACCTAGTTATATAAAGAAATTAGACAAATAAATATGAGAATAATTTACTGCCTACCAAAACTTTCTAAATAAAAACAGAAGAATATGAAAAGAATTAAAATGCAGTATTTTGTGTATATGTTTTAAACATAAATATATTCTTTTAGGAATTCAAATTTTAAGGAATGACATTTTACGTTTTTAAAAAAGCATGCAACTTTTAAAATAACTATATTTTAAACAATATAGTAATGTAGACATAGAGGATGACATAGGATTAAATATTTTAGTTCATGATCTTATGTTTACACCCTAAACATGATGTCTGGAGACAATAAAGGTGAATTTCAGGAACAAGTGAGAAAGGAAAAATTAGACAAGACTAGCACTTTAGATAACTGAATTGAATGTAGAGTCTATATTTAATAGAGTAGAGTTCAGATTACAGAATTTGGAGTAGGATCTGTCTGAATTCAAAGTCTATCTTTGCTATTCAATTGATGTTTGAGCTTCAAAGACACTTCACCTATTTCAGACTCATCTTTTTCACCCACAAAAGAAAGACAATACTATTTAATTCACAGAGTTATTGTGAGGATAATTGGAATAAGTGTATGATCTATTGATACCTGGTTAGCACACAGTAAAACCAACAATTGTTGTGGCTTGGTAATTTACTCAACCATGTGGTGATTCCTTTTTGCAAAGATAAATAGTACATAGGCTTTTATTTTAAGGAGTTCTGTATCTGAAGGGGATAAAATGTAAATAATTATAGCAAAATGTACAGAAGTATAGACAAGGTATGGGGGCCACGGAGGGCCCCTATCTGTCTTGAGTCATCAAAGCTGTTTGAGGCACTACCATTTATACCAGAATCTTAAAAGAAACAAAGAGTTTGTCCAATACCTAAGAAAATATGAAGATTCTTATGAAGGTCAAGGGGAGATAGTGGGAAAATTTCCAGTGGGACTGAATGTACAGGGCCTTACATAAAATGTGAATGGCTCAGAAAGATTAGTGACTCCTGTGGTCAATCATTCCTAGACCATATTATTAAATGGTATATTTCTTTTACAAAGTAGTGGTGTAGGAATCACTGTTTTATTTGTCAAGTCAGCAGATATTTATTGAGCACGAACTATGTGGACACTAGGATCTCAGAATACCATGGTGAGCAAAATGCACAGTTCCTGCTTGTGGGAACCTTAAAATGTAGTAGGAGAGACGGATATTAATTCGATTCAAATAATTTTTATATCTTCAAAGGAGAAATATTTGGTTCTAGAAGAATCTGACCTACCTACATTGATTCGACCTAGTTGAAACCCTGTAGAAGGGGCTATGAAACTGGAATCTAAAGTGTGAGTAGTAGTTAACTAGACATGAAGGGGAGGGAAGAGAGAGACTTCCACACAAATAGAATGAGGTACAGAGCCCCCGTTGAAGAAAGAGCAGGTGCTGTTTGAACTGATTGGAGTGGAAATAACAGAAATTGTGGAAATGAACAAAGAACGACCAAATAAGAACAAGCAAAGGCTATTTACTCCAAGCTTACTATATGGCAAGAGAGTCAGCTACTGTCATTTATGTCTTGGCAGAGACTCAGAGGCAGGCAACACGAGTGAGAAAGCTTTTAGTGAGAAAAGGGAAGGCTTCAGATATGCCCTGATTGGAGGCTGTTGGCATGGGGAAACTGAAGGCAGGCAAACTAGAAGTGGGTGTCCTATGTAATTGATTAGGCATGCATATTGAACTTTCTTTGGTTGGTCCTAAGTTGGAAGTGAGGACAAAAATTAGAGAATTCAGTCAGCTATTAATCAAGTCCTGTCCATCCAGGGCCAAATGTTATGGAAGTTATTGTTGACTTCCTGGACTACTAGCTATAGATAACAATCTGACATTCCTACAAGTCTGATTTAGAGTTAGCTGGCCTGGTCACAGTAGGTAATGGGTTGGTTTCTTGGGCTGGTTACTAAAGGTTATGGGTCAGAGTTCTATTTTCATATGTGATTTAGCCATTGTCTGTATCTTTAGTCTCTCACATCTGTACTTTTTCACAACCATAAAGAAATCAAAATGGATATGTTATGAATCATAAGCATGGTAAAATTAACCTTTGCTTGAATATGCAATTTTATTGATATTAAACATCTCAAAAACTCAGAACATCAGGAGCTAAGGAGATCCTTTAAGTCCTACTAGTTCTATACTGATGAGGTAGAGCAAAAATGTAGGAACATGTACTTTCTACTCAGGAAGAGCAAAAATGTTCAAAACAAAACAAAAAGTTTTTTCTTCTATCTATTCTGTTTCTCAAAAAATAGTTTATTAATAAAAAGTTGAAGGAAAACTTTTTATAAATAGCACAGTATATAAGGACCTAGGAACAACATATAATTACTTCATGCTGCTTCAAATTTAATTCTATAATTTATAAGGTATTTTTCCTACACAGTGATAATTTCAGAAACATTTTGTGCATATTTTTAAAAACTCGACTTTGTTCTACTCTCATCCTCCAAACCCTCCAGCACACAGGTTTTCAAATTTTTGCCGAGTTCTGTTTTAACACCTCTGGAATGGAAAAAAATTAAACATAGAGTAATTTTAGACTTCTTTTTGGGGAGATGGATTTGTACTTTGAAATATCTCTTTCCCTGGGGGTGGGTAGGATTTCGTAGACATCTCTCTTTTAGCTTTCCTCCTACCCTTTCTCCTTAGGGCTCTTCCATGTGGGGGACGGTTTCCAGGTGAGGGTAAACGGTCTCTAATTTCTCAGTTGTGGAGTCACATCTATGAGGAATTACCTGTCTCATAAATGGTTCCTTTCAGTAATCTCTTTTCTAAGAGAAATTCACACGTTTTTACAAAATGGGCCATTTACCTTTTTTTCAATTTATTTTAAGAACTGAATGATTATGTTTGAAATTTCTAACAACTACATTACTTGGATTTTAGCCAACTAAAATCTAAGTTTCATCCAAAAACATTGAAATGATTAACATAGAATGATCATTATGATGATAAAATCTTCATATTCCAAAACTCATTCAAATATATCATTAAAGATGAAAATAGATTTTCTAACATTCATTATGAGTTTTGTCTTGTTGGGTGGTAACTGAAGAAATCCATTTTCTTGAGCCTGAGCTATTTGAGGTATATATTTTGTAACCATATTATTGCTGCTTCTCTGTGTGACACATCATCACTATCATGGCAAAAATGAATTCCAGACCAACTCTAGGTTGGCACCAATATAATTACATTTGAGTTCCCCCAAGAAATGAATTCTCAGTGCTGGGTAGATGAATTAGCTCATGCACTATTCTCCCCTCAAATCTAGAGAATAATTCTCTGTTTATCTTCCATTGGAAAGGCTGCTTAAAGAAAAATGTTATTTTGTTTCTTTAGTTTTTTTTCTACAGCATTTTACAAAGTTTATTTGAAGACCACAATTAGGCATCACATCTAAGCTTCACCATGTAAATTTTCTATTTTCAAGACACAATTGGCAATTTGTTCCTTCACCTCCCTGCCCTTCATTCTCACACCAGTTAAATATATACACCCACATGTATCTACACAATTTTTTCCTTCTTTTTTTTTTCCAAGGAAAATTTCCCTCTTCCATTCAAAAGCCATTTCTTTCCCATGAAAGAGAGGTCCCACCACCTCTGACTTCTCATATACCTCACTCCATTGCTGATCTCTAACTCACACTTCTTCAATTTCTTCCTCTCTAGAAGATCTGCTCCATGAGCATTTAAATAAGAATTAATGTTTCCCATATATATTTTTAAAAATATAAGTCCAGGTCCAACATTGTTCTCTTACTAACCCTATTCCATAACCAAAAGTTTTTAAGGCATTTTTTCATTCACTCAAAAAATTTTTATTGAGTGCTTGCTTTTTGCTAGGTACTATTTATTGTCTGCTATGTGACTCCTATAGTATTCAAAGCACTCAGTATGAAAAACTAGCAGAAACTCTTTCCCTAGAAAAGAAAAGAGAAGAAGAAAAAGAAAATGATGAAAAATAGAACAAGATGAATAGCGGACTGTGGTTGACAGAAGATTTAAACTGCAGTTTAAATAGGGCGGTCAAGCAAGGTCTCATCAAAAAAGAAATTTCTTAAATTCTTATTCCTATCTAATTTTTTTTGAATTTAATGTTTCTTTATATTTTCATGAATCACAAGAATTGAGGGTTCAATTATACATATTCCTCATAATATCATTAGTAGTCTGCTTTCACTTCTTGGATTATTTCACTTTGTTTTCTTTGTGTCCCAGATTCTCAGTTCCACTCTTTTGGTTTCTGTGCTCAGTGATTTCTAAATTGCACTAAGGTTAACAAATGAAGTATGAGTGATATTAATCCTTTAAAATTTAGTGACGTTATCTTAATGGCTTAACATATAATTAATTTTCATAACTTCCATGTATGTTTGAAACTAACAGGCAAAACCCAATTATTAGCTTATGTCACCATCTTCCAAAATATTTTTCTATCCATAAATTAAGCATATTGTTATTGTTTTATGATTTACCTACATATTTACTATCCATAAATTAAGCATATTGTTATTGTTTTATGATTTACCTACATATTTACTAATATCTCAAGTGCTTTTTTTTTTTTTCATTCCAGTATTCTCTCTGGGATCATCTTTCCTATGCTTTAAAGCTTTGTTTAGAATTGCTTTAGTGAGAATCTTTTGGTTTCCACTGGTGCTTTTAAGAAGTCTGTCATTTGTGTAAGGCACTGGAGATTTGTGGAGATAGCGAAAACTATATAGCAAGGCAAATGAGTTCACATTTTATATTATGTATTCATTTTGCTAAAGTGCCTAGGTCATTCTTAAACTCAGGTTCCAGCTTCTCATTGTGCTTCTCCTTCAATCTTCTGTGCTTTATCCCTCATCTTCGAATTACTGTTGATTCACAATATATGGCATGTGGCTTTCCCATTGTGACCTTGCACCACCCTACCCCAACTTTGACAAATTATTATGCATTTTCTATCAGACAGTCCCTTTTTAAAATCCTTTAGGATGGGAGATTACTTTAAAAATTGGTTTGATTGTGTCTCTTGGGTTAATAAATTTCCACACTAATATCCATTTTGGGGGATTATTAGAATGCTTATTTAACTTCTTAGGGAAATTTCTTAGAGTGAAATTGTTGTATAAATGGATATTCGTTTTTTATGTTTTGACACATATTACCAAACTATAATTCTGAAAATTCAAACCAATTTTTAAAATCCTTGTTTTTCAGGTGAGCTTCAAAAGAATAGGCTCTATTACCCTTATCATGAAGCTAGTGACTTTGTAGGTGGAATATTCAAAATCAAACTTTTTGATTTCCTTTACATCTGTAAACACTGTTGATAATTATGACCATCATATGTGGTTGTAAGGATTGTGAAAACATGGGAATGTAGAAGGTCCTCAATAATGTATATAAATACTAAAGGAAATTTTATACATTTTCAATGTTATTACTACCAACTGTGTGTCTGCACTAGAGTATTCTTGTTGTTCTACTTTGATCTCTTGCAATGCTTAATTTCAGCATTCTTAAACCACATATCCATTGAAACTAAACAATTCTAGACACATGGATAAATTCTACCAAATACCCTATGAGTTTGTTTTTTGATCCTTTTCTAAAATCTATACATTTTCCTTGATGATATCTTCATAAGTGAATTACTTTAGTTCTCTGTAAGCTGGTTCTGTATCACTTCTTATGCAAAATTATTCTTCCAACTCATGTTTGAAAAATTAATGAAAACGGTATCATTAGAGGAAAGAACTCAGTCTTTAAGTTCAGCCACGCAAAGTTCAAGTTATGAATCTCCTGCTTGTTAGCTATATAATATTATAAAAATAACTTTAACTCTCTGAACCTCAGTTTCCCCATCTATAAAATAGGGTAATTATACCTATCATATAGTGTTTTTGTGAAGACTAAATTAAAAAGGCAAAAGATTCTACCATCAAAATGTCTTTAGTATTTGTTCTCTCCTCTCCGTGTTTAACACCTTTCCTCCAATTCTGGCTCTCATTCTTATCAAATTACTGAAATAACAAGATTTAAAAATTACCATGTATATTCAAAGTGAGGCAGTATATTGTAATGGTTAACAATGTGGATATTAAAATGTCTACAGGCAACATGCAAAAGAATGTGGAGAGGTTAAATCTCAAAGTAATTTAATTACATCTTTTTAAGATTTCCTGGGATTTGAGCTCCTTTGCAGCATTTAGCAGGAAAACATTTAGTTGCACGGATTTACTTAAATTGATTCTCATTTTAAGTTCTTAATCTTCATGAAGTATCTAAAGGTCAGTACATACTTTCAAAATCTGGAAGAAGTTCAGAATGATTGAATCATCTCTGCCCTACATGGCCAGCCTGAATAGTTATAGTAGGCTTTTCATGGAAATGAGTAACTTAGCAGTGGAGAAAAGGGAATATTAAATTTGATGTGTAAAGCATGTTCAAGGACTCAGTCTTAATTCCAATGACCAGTGTCCAGAAGAACAGTAGTAGACTATCAAATTCACATTGAGTTTAATTGGTTATTCCATTTAAAAAATATATTATTGACCTATGGGTATCAGAACAACATGAAATTGAATTGGATCTTTCCTCAGCTTATATTTTTCCAGACTACATTCCTAATAATTTTAGTCAGATTTCATAGGAGAGCCCACATTGCCCATAAAATAATTTTACTTTTTCTAACACATTTTCCCAATGTTATTACATTTTTCTTGAGTAGGGCAGCTATTTCACTATTTCTCAGAGAACAAGCCAAGGACTGCCTACATCAGAAACATCTGGAGTGCTTGTTAAAAGTGTACACTTGTATGCCTAGCCAGAAATTCTGGTGGAGAACGTGTATTTCCAATAAGCACCTTAGATGATATTTACACCCAGTAAAACTTGAGAACCATCGAGCTATTGGGTAATGCTGAAGGGGCAACTAGATGATTATTACTGACTTTCCCTTGTCCAGAAAAACAGTGGTCCCTTTCATGCCAGGGCAGACTTCCTAGTTCTTGAGAGTCAGAATAGTGGGCAGTTAAGATGCTAGATCAGCTTTAGAGTAGGGCTGGCAGTGAAAACTGAGGATGCCCAGATAAATATAAATTTCAGACAACAAAAATAATTTTTAATATATATTCATTCCAAATATTACATGAGACATATATATATTGAAAATTATTTGTTGTTTATCTGAAATTCAAAATAACTGTCCTATATCTGTATTTGTTAAATTTGACAACCCTACTTTAAAATCAGATAGATCTGCATATGAATCTGCTACTTATTAGTTAAATGACCTTGGAAAAAAAATTTTCTTCACCTTTCTAAATTTCAATTTCCTAAATTCTAAGACAAAGCATCAACTACAACAGAAAGCTAACAAACTAAAAAAACAACCAAACAAACAAACAAAAAAACCTCACAAAAACCTACCTTACTGAATTATAAAAAAATTATACATTTATTATGTAATGTAATCTTCTATGTATCGTACCCTATGTATAGTGTATGGCATATATTAAAAGTTAAATAACATGTAGCTTTTACTGTTATTGCCGTTGTTAATAATACATTACAAATCAAAGATAGTTAATGAATACTGTTGTTGGTTAAAAATTGACAGTGTCTTTAGATAGTGCATTACTGAAGCATATAAAACACCTGATTCAATACTCTACCTTCTGTTCACCACTTTCTTCTCATGTTTGGTTCTTTACTATCATTGTATCACTAATTTAAGGATAGATTCACAAAGTATGTGAATCTATGGATTTTTCACTAAAGACTCCCTCTTGTGGCTTTAAGTCTTCAAGTGATTTAAGAAATCTAAGGAATTTCTTTCTTATTTAAAAAAATAATATTAGACAGTATTCCATATGAACTGAGGTAAGTTCATCATACTTTTCTGTGTCAGCATTTTAATAATTAAAGTTAATATTGTCAATATTTTTCATTCCAAATATTATTAGCATAAATGTGTTTGTATATTTTTAGCTTCTCTTTTTCCTGTTTGCTTAACAAAAACACTTTTCTTGAAAAAACTCTTCTTTATAAATTATTCTGATGAACATTTGCAGTTATCCAGAATCTAGTTATCTTATAAGTAAGGAAAGAATGTGTCATATAGTCTAATATGTCAACTTATTTATTCCTTTTTGAGAAAATTCTCCATCATATAATGGGCAAATAAGGAGTTTAATTTGGCGATTTTGCAATAAGACATACTTTTGAAGTGCTTTTGTAGTTCTGCACAATATTTGGGGGGAATTTTCAGTTATTTACAATGAAAATATTCCTTCTAGAATGCATAAACATAAAAAATACATCTTAGGCTTTATTTATACACTTCTGAGGATAAACATTGAGATAACTCAAAATCAACATTTATAAAAACGTGATGTTGAAAGAAAAAGAATTATAGAATTACATATAAAATATAACAAGATGTGTGTAAAACAAGCAAGTCAATACTACACAATGTTTATGTAGGTATTCAGATATATAAAAGGTACAAAACCATGCAAAGGAACAACACCCAACAAATGAGGATTTGTATTAACCTTCATATATGTCATGGGCAGGGGGTAAAATGGATACAAAGTGGATGACTTAAGGAGCTTAACCATATCTATTCTATGTTTTAAAATAGATCTGAAGCAAATATGATAAAATATTGAGATGTAATAGGGCTAGGTAGTGGTTATAGATATTCATTATATCATTATCTATAATTTTCTATATACTTGGAATATTTCGTTTAAAATGAAGTGGGCACAGCTCTTGATCACTCTTTCCTTCCACACTTCCATCTCATTGGCCAGGAGCTGGATAACTAAGCCACTTAGGGGTCATAGCAAGGAAGCAGCCCTTTAACAGGATCCTAGAGACAAATGTACCAACGGGTGGGCTTCAGAGAGGCTACTCAGGCCCAGAGGGGAGAAATCTGTATCTAATCTAGTTATTATACTTGATGACTTATAAACCTTAGAGTGAATGGTATGTGTGTGTGTGTGTGGGGGGGTGGACATGTGTGGATGCACTTGCATGAGCCCACATATTAGGGTGAGACAATACAGGAGAGGGGACCAAAAGAGAATCTATTTGTGACATGTTTATGGAAGCAGGATGGAGTGACGATGCTCTTGTGATACCAAAAAGTTGAGACTGCCTGAGCCTAAGGGCTTCACATGGAACCCTTTTGGGTGTAGTGACACCAACAGATGGAATATGCCATGTTCTTACTTTCCATGTGAGAGAACAGGCTATTTCTTCTGCTAAACTAACATTGTCCAAGTCTTGGACATAACAGAATGACTTAAGATATGGTCCCGTCTTCCCTCGTGGAGCTCACAATCCAAAAGGGGTGGGATTAGAGCAGACAAGAAAATAAGCCCTTGTCATCCAGTGTCGTACATGTTATGCTGGTGGGCATGGGCATGGCACGAAGCAGGTGCTGGGAAAAACCTTCGCATCACCATATATAGCATGATTTTTCCTGTGACTTGCAACAGTGTTTTACCTAGTAAATTTGCAAATTCTCTTTCTCTGCAAACAGCCTTCAGTCTTTGTTCTTGATACAATACTCTGAATGAAAATAGATTGAGAATAAAATAATCAAATCAGAAAATGAACAGACATTCTAAAGAAGTTTCTACAAAATATAATTTAATTTGATAAACTTCCTCTTGAAAGTATATAGCTCTTTAGGGTACTTTTCCCCTCCAAATTATCGTGCTACTGTATATATTCATGGCAATAAAAAGCACATTTTATTTTATAGTATAAACTGCTTAGTAACACTGCTTTATGTATTAATTTCAAGTTTATGAGAATAAACAGGATTTTTCATAACTTCATAATTTTGTTCTATTTCTATTGTTTTCTTGTTATATTTCTCTGTACATATAATGACAAAAATATGTGATTCTAAAAATTACATTAAATAAGTGCTACATACAGTGTATGTATCAAAGAGATTTAAAAATTTTTGAAGGTCTATAAAATATTAGTAATTGTATTTACTTTTGGACACAGTGTGGAATACTTAATTATATGGGCAGAGATTGTAACAGCAAATTCTATATTTCAGTCCTCCATTTTCATCATATGACTTCAACTAATAATGGCCAAGTTACCAGAGTGGAGGTTAAAAGGACAGACTACTCTAAATTGTCTTCTTCAGGTCTTGAACACTGTAAGTCACCCATGATTCTCAATATGATTTATGAGGTTGACAAGAAAACAAAACAAAACACTTCTTCAAAGTCTAAACTTATGTAAATAAAGTGTAGCATTTCAGTCTTATGGATATCTCTATGTCTTACATTCTTTTAAACAAACCCTTTAAAGGAGTTGTTTTAGGATTTTCATCAAAACAAAAGTACCTTCTAAACAAAGTATGTAGTTACTTTGAAGGCCCACTCTGAACTTTTATAGGGGTTTTCTTGGAGGGAAGACCTAGGGAGAAGAGAGGGTTTGAGTTGTGAAAATTTTGGCAGAGATAATGCAAAAATGAGTATATATTTATACCATCTATTAGAAAAATTTATTTGAATAAATTTTGATTTACAAATAAATTATTTAATCTAGATAGCACATAATGCAACTGATTTTTCTTAATCAAATTTGACTAAAGAGTTAGAATAAAAATAAGTAAGTGAATTAGTTAGCTTCTTTGTTAGCTTTTTTTCTGAGGCACTCCTCAAACTTCTGGGTCATCATAGCAAAAAAACAAATTCTAAGACTCTCTCTAAAAATCTCTGTGACCTTGGGTCTCAGATTTGTCATTTTTTATTCTGTGGTTTTGGTATCATGCAGAGAAAAAGAACTTTCTGGGAATCATTTTGTCATTGAAATGTAGTATAGAAGTGGCGATATTGTTTCAGTATAAACTTTTTTTCGTAGGAAAGAAAAGAATTGCTAGTCTGCCTTAGCCAGGGCATGGAGCTTAATGGAAAAGACAGCAATGGTACTTTTGTATGAAGCATTCTTTTCTCATGTTATTAGCATTAAACATAATAGCAATCCTGATAGTGACAGACGAGCCAGAAAAGTCTACCTCTACTCTTGAATTTTATAGAAGACAGTACTATCTGACTTTGGGGAAATATCTGACAATGTTTTTATGAATAAATAAGGTGGGGTATTTTTTTGCACAGTGAAGTTTATTTTACAAGACCATAGTTTGATAGGCCCATATTGGTTTTGTTTATCCTGGCTCTGGGGAAGGGGTCTGTGCTCTGTTTCTGATAAATTTCCCCTTGTTTTCAGTTATGACAGATATTCCTTTGAATATGGTGTATGAAAATATTCTAGCATCAAACCAAGGATATCTAACCTTATTTATGTCTGTATTCTGTCCTTAAACACAAACAGCTGTGCATACATACATCTGTCTCACGTCTGACCAAGTACTGCTGTCCAGGACTTCATATACACAAATAAATGTTCCCCCTTTTATGGGAAACCGTGGCTGGCACAGCAGGAGTTTTGAAACCCACATGCATTTTTCAAGTTTTACTTGCACAAACAAAAAGAAAAAAATACAGACAAACCACGTTTGGAATTGCTGACTTTTAGAGTCAGTACAGAATGGCTGAAGAATCCCTATTTTGACCTCTCCTCACCAAAAAAGTAAAGAGAACATATATGAAAAAAAAGTTGCAAAAGATTTTGTCAAATCCTTTAGGGCCTAAATTATGCCTTGGAAGAAAACAAGTAATTCTAAATTCTTCATTAGGGCAGCTTTCTGTGTGCCCTGGGAAAGCAATTTACTGACTGATCATTAATAAGGTCTGATGAACAAAATGTTTGATACCTTTCTTGGTTCCGTTATTAAACATTTTATAAGTTACAAGCCAAAAGAGATTCAAGAAGTTCCTCATTCTTATGATAGGATTAAAAGATATATTTATTTTTATTTTATCCATTATACTTGAATGTGTTCCTCTATTTTCTCTAATGAACATTAAACACTTTACAGTAGATAAAAATAAGTTATTAAAAAATAATTTCCCAGACTTTGGCTTGCAGTTGATAGATCAAACTAACTATATTA
>NW_011888921.1:657366-662530 GCF_000151845.1 Pteropus vampyrus
AGAAAATAAATCCATAATAGCACAGGGATAATATTGTCCAGAGACTATGAGGAATCCCAAATGAATGGTAAATATGAATTTAAATTTTTCTGAAGAACAAACCATTGGGAACCCACTCTTCCTGATAGAGCCTCTAATAGCTCTGTTTGGAGCAGTTATGGGTAGAAAGAAAAGCCTATAATTTGATTCAGGGAATATATGCTTAAAAACAGAGAATTATTGAATGCAAACCAATTCTACTAACTCCAATCTCAACTCTCATGCATACAAAGACCGTAAGAGCAGGTAAAAAAAAAAAAGGAAAAAGAAAAAAAAAAATCACCTAAAAGAGATTTAAAGCAGTGCTAATGGAGGGCAGGTCAGTTAGTGGAGTTAGTGGTGTTGATTCCTCTCTTGATTTCATAGGACAGCTCCCAGACCATAGAATGCAAAAGGAAGCTTTCTAGTTGAACACTTGAGAACATCTGACTCTGAAGAAAACAGATAACTCAGAGTAAAAAAATGTAATGTGAATCTGTGCCAGTGTGAGTGTGATACTTTTTAATACACAGATACTAAATGAGAATATCTTTCTTCCTTTAGGATTTCTATGCAGGCTAGGAAGGGCCAGCCTCTACAGTTTTCACAAATGAAGCAAAATCCATCCCTGAATATCCCCCTATGTAATTAATAAATTGTCCTTATAAAAATAAAATGATTAGACGTATAACGCAAAATATAGAATTCACAATATCTATATAAGATAAGCTATAAACACAGACATTTGAATTCTCTCCTTCCCCAAAAGCATGAACCCTAAACCAAGACTGCCTAAGTTCAAATCTTGTTTTAACCACATATTAGCTGAGTGACCTTAAGAAAGCTGCTTAAACTCTCCGTGCCTTAGTTTCCTCATCTTTAAATAGCTATAAGAGCACATACCCCACAGATATTTGAAGGATTGGATGAACTCAGACAAAGTACTTATAGATCAGACCCTGGCCCAAGTACTCACTCTATAAGCATTTACTATTAAGATTATTATTATAAAAAAAGGGAAATGTTGATGCAACTATTGGGGAAAAGTTTGAAGGATATAAAATAAAAAACAAGAAAATCTTCACTTGAATGAAAATTTAAATATGTCTGTTTGATAACATACAGGTGGGCTGAGATCCAAATAAAGCAATATGAACAAACTTGCCACTCTTTTTTTTTTTTTCCCTGAGGAATAGCAAAGAAAAGAAAGAGGTTAATTGAGAAGATCTTTATGGAAGACCAATAATCTGCCCAAATTAAAAGAGTTGAAATGGACATGCAGGAGGCCACAGGCAGTTAAAAGTTAGATCATTGATTTGGTATTATGGTTATATTCTAGTACTAATTTATTCTTCCACTCATTTACCTATTTATTTAACAAATGTATATTGAGTCCCTACTGTGTGTTAGGCACTGTGCAAAACACTGAGCTACCATATGGACCATACCATCCAATGAGGAAGTTAGACATTGCAGAATAACATAGTTAATTACCAATGATAAGTATTGTGACTTAAAAGAATAGGGCACAATAGTGATTAAAACAATATATATTGGTGCAGGGATAGACAAAATATTGGGCTGAGATAGATAAAATGTATACATCTTTGGGAACTTGATAAATGTCAGGCATAGCTTTATAAATGGATGGGGAAAGGAAAGACTTCAACATATTTTGTCAGAATAGTTCATTATCCAAGTTGGGAAAAATGGAATATATGAATAACTCTTACCATACAAAAAATAAATTCTAGGATATTAGTGGCCAAAGTTTAAAAAAAGAAAAGCAAAACTTTAATATTAGAAATAGGATAGAAATAGAAAAAAAGATATATACGTATATATGACCTTTACATAAGAAAAAATTACTTAGGTCATAAAGGTCACAAACCATAAAAAAATCAATAAACATGACTATATAAAAATAAATTTTACAACTTTTCTAAAAATATAAAAGTACAATCTACAAAGGTTTATATAGAGAAAATATAAAGAAATATAAGTATATAACAAAACGAAAACCAATGCAGTAGAAACATGTTTGAGAGGCACAAACAGACAATTCAAAAAATAAAAGAAGATAGAAAGGTTTGGCCCCCTCTGAGTACCCTGGAGACAGAATCAATGAAAACCTTCAACGGTACATGTGAAAAGGTGTTCAACCCTATTAGTGTTAGTGCTCTCCAGCCACAAGCCACCAGGAACATACCTAGGTTGAACAGTTTGGGTTTTTTGTTGCACTGAGGGAGAACACTCATTGTAATGAACTGTGAGGCACCTCAGTGAGAGGGGTCAGAGAGAACTTGTTATGGATTTGGGCTTGTGTAGGTGATTTGGGAGAGGATGTATAAAGTGTTGCCTTGCTCTGAACTGGATGTTGTCCGGAAGTGGGGTAATTGTATGATTATTTTGTTAAAGCTTATGTAGAAAGAGGAAAGTATTGAATGAATTTAGATCTATAATTGGTAATGAAGAAGCAGTCATTCATATTAGCCAGGATAAATGGATGTTTGGTCATTTTTGTTGTTTGAACAATGTCCATGTTTTTGTCTATATTCAGACGTGATTACATGGTACCCCTGTTTTTTGTCCTGATCTTTCAGTCACAGAATGGCCTTGTTTGATGTTGATGTTCTGTGAAATCATTTCTGTTGAACTTGAAAACACCAAGGATAAAGTTGGAAAAAACATAAATATCCATCAGCAGGAGAAAATGAATATGAAACACTACAGAACATTAAAAACATACCAACTGAAATTATGCATAGTATATAACTTTTTAAATGGACAAAAATTATATATACATAAGAGATTTTTAAAATGTACAAAAGATACAATATATTGTTGATAAACATTTGTGATGAAAGTTTAACATATTTATGGATATAATAAACTATGAATTTAAGATAGTGGTTACATCTGAGAAGGAAAGAAAGTCAGCTGAGGAAAGCATACACTGTGAGATTCAGTAATATGAAACACTTTATTTAAAAAAAATTTTTTTTAATTATGGCAAAAATGCCAACATTTGATAAATTTGGGTTGTGGGTGCATGGATGATCATTATTCTTTATGTTTGATGCTTGATTTTTTTCATGATTATAAAAAGTGAAATCATAGTGTCAGAAAGTTATACATCATTTAGAATGTTTCTTTTGTATCCTTTGCTTACCTGGAAAAAATCTACTCATAGCTCTCTATAGTGAAAATTGGACTCACCCATAAAAAATTATCCTTGCAAGAGAGGTCTGTCCAACTTATGCCAGCATTAAAGGTAGAGTTTAGAGAGAGTTTATATAGAATGAGTTTGCTCCTATCTATGAGGTTGTTGAAAAAAAGAGGAGGAGAGTGAAGAAGATGGAAGCCTAAAAAAAGTTTGGTAAACTGCCAGAAATCCTAGTTAAGTTATGCAAGCATTTTCGAATTACGAGTTACACATCCTGTTTATCTTATTAGCAGTTAGAAATGCCCCCAGGTAATAATTTTAATGTGGCTTAGGACCCTTGTATGAATGATCAGAATGATAAAATTAAGGCTGGAGGGTAGAATGTGAACAATTCAACTGGTCTATATTATCTGGGTTTGGTCCATCTGGTTATAACCTACCAAAGTGAGAAAAACAAAAATCATGAAAATCGAGTAAAAGGAAATAGTATTTTTTCATTTTAATCTCACTTTCTAGAGTGAAATACAACTTTCTAAACA
The DNA here is from genome assembly GCF_000151845.1 of Pteropus vampyrus. Taxonomy (NCBI): domain Eukaryota; kingdom Metazoa; phylum Chordata; class Mammalia; order Chiroptera; family Pteropodidae; genus Pteropus; species Pteropus vampyrus. The sequence goes on from NW_011888921.1 coordinate 661,090, forward strand.
TTTTCAATATGTGAAAATTTTTTATATTAAAAAGATTTTAAACTACTTTCCTTCAACAGTGACATTATGCTTAAGAAAAATAGTTTAAGGTTACTATTTGATCTGAATCCAAATGATTACTAATCACTTGTTTCTTGTTTCTTTTTAAATTAAAGCTGCTTAGCTCTTTCACTTGATTTTAATTGATTTATTTAGAGACAAATATTTTTTACACTATTGAGTATTATTTCTCTATCAAAGAAAACTGAAAATCATTATGAGTTCATTTGCAAGCCTAATTCTAGGACTCGAGAGGTTTCAGGCCACATATTTATAAAATGTCTAAGCAGCTTTACTCAGTTTACAAACAGTCCCTGACTTAAGGTCGTTCAACTTACGATTTTTCAGCTTTACAATCGTGCAAAAGTGATACACATTCAGTAGAAACTGTACTTCTAATTTTGAATTTTGAGTTTTTCCTGGGCTAGTGATAGGTAGTAAGCTTCTCGTGATGCTGGGCAGTGGGCTGCGGCAGTGACCTGCAGCTAGCAATCAGCTGCAGGATCACAAGGGTAAACAGCCAATATTCTACAATGTAGTATTAAATGCATTTTGTACTTAACAATAACTTTGACTTATGATGGGTTTATCAGGACATAACCTCATTGTAAATCAAGGAGCATCCGTAATTCTACTGAATCAATATTTTTAAGTCAATTCATTTGGTTATTTTGTTTTTTGCAAATACTCGAAAGAGTAATGGCTTGAAGTTAAAATTCTACAGAAACACATGGTACATCTGTTATGATTAATCAAAAACTCACAAATATCTGTTGATTCCAAAAGATGCTTTTAACGAAACAGAAAAAAAGTCATTAAAAAGTGTTAAAGATAAAATTTTCAGGATGCTTGTTAAAGATGGTAAGAAATTTTTTCAATAGGAACCATCACAGTGGGGGTTTTGCAGTAGGGGAGCAAGATAGGACTCACCTGTGAATACAAGAAAGACAAGTGGAAATTTATGGTCAAGGAGCAGGGTGGGGTGAGTGGATGGAAAATCACAATGAGGAAATGTCAAGGCCAATGGGATTCTGGCTAACCAGGCCTGATATGATTTTTGCTGACGGTAGGCCAGAGTGATAAGATAGGAAGAGTGGGGGATTTTCATTAAACTGACTCAAAGAATTCTTGCTAAAACTGAACAGCAGGCTAAGGACAGAGCCCAAGTTGGGGCCTAGTCAGAAAAGACTCACAAGAGCCTGAGTCTTTGGTCGAGTTTAGTCAAGGAGAGCGTCTTTCTCAAATGTTAGTATAAGTGTATGGCTACGAACTGGGAAGAAGCCATATTAGGGCTTTGAGCATTTGAGATGGTTATAAATTAGAAAGTCTAAACATTTTTAGCACAGCCAACAAGGCTTTATTATCCAGACAGGGTTCTAGCTTTTAACTACCTAGTGTTGAC
>NW_011888921.1:662580-666283 GCF_000151845.1 Pteropus vampyrus
ATTATCTGGGTTTGGTCCATCTGGTTATAACCTACCAAAGTGAGAAAAACAAAAATCATGAAAATCGAGTAAAAGGAAATAGTATTTTTTCATTTTAATCTCACTTTCTAGAGTGAAATACAACTTTCTAAACATTTTCAATATGTGAAAATTTTTTATATTAAAAAGATTTTAAACTACTTTCCTTCAACAGTGACATTATGCTTAAGAAAAATAGTTTAAGGTTACTATTTGATCTGAATCCAAATGATTACTAATCACTTGTTTCTTGTTTCTTTTTAAATTAAAGCTGCTTAGCTCTTTCACTTGATTTTAATTGATTTATTTAGAGACAAATATTTTTTACACTATTGAGTATTATTTCTCTATCAAAGAAAACTGAAAATCATTATGAGTTCATTTGCAAGCCTAATTCTAGGACTCGAGAGGTTTCAGGCCACATATTTATAAAATGTCTAAGCAGCTTTACTCAGTTTACAAACAGTCCCTGACTTAAGGTCGTTCAACTTACGATTTTTCAGCTTTACAATCGTGCAAAAGTGATACACATTCAGTAGAAACTGTACTTCTAATTTTGAATTTTGAGTTTTTCCTGGGCTAGTGATAGGTAGTAAGCTTCTCGTGATGCTGGGCAGTGGGCTGCGGCAGTGACCTGCAGCTAGCAATCAGCTGCAGGATCACAAGGGTAAACAGCCAATATTCTACAATGTAGTATTAAATGCATTTTGTACTTAACAATAACTTTGACTTATGATGGGTTTATCAGGACATAACCTCATTGTAAATCAAGGAGCATCCGTAATTCTACTGAATCAATATTTTTAAGTCAATTCATTTGGTTATTTTGTTTTTTGCAAATACTCGAAAGAGTAATGGCTTGAAGTTAAAATTCTACAGAAACACATGGTACATCTGTTATGATTAATCAAAAACTCACAAATATCTGTTGATTCCAAAAGATGCTTTTAACGAAACAGAAAAAAAGTCATTAAAAAGTGTTAAAGATAAAATTTTCAGGATGCTTGTTAAAGATGGTAAGAAATTTTTTCAATAGGAACCATCACAGTGGGGGTTTTGCAGTAGGGGAGCAAGATAGGACTCACCTGTGAATACAAGAAAGACAAGTGGAAATTTATGGTCAAGGAGCAGGGTGGGGTGAGTGGATGGAAAATCACAATGAGGAAATGTCAAGGCCAATGGGATTCTGGCTAACCAGGCCTGATATGATTTTTGCTGACGGTAGGCCAGAGTGATAAGATAGGAAGAGTGGGGGATTTTCATTAAACTGACTCAAAGAATTCTTGCTAAAACTGAACAGCAGGCTAAGGACAGAGCCCAAGTTGGGGCCTAGTCAGAAAAGACTCACAAGAGCCTGAGTCTTTGGTCGAGTTTAGTCAAGGAGAGCGTCTTTCTCAAATGTTAGTATAAGTGTATGGCTACGAACTGGGAAGAAGCCATATTAGGGCTTTGAGCATTTGAGATGGTTATAAATTAGAAAGTCTAAACATTTTTAGCACAGCCAACAAGGCTTTATTATCCAGACAGGGTTCTAGCTTTTAACTACCTAGTGTTGACGTAAAAAATATCCAAACCCGCTGAGAACTTTTATAAGTTAAATTGAATTTATTTGAACCAAACGGATGACAATGCTGGGAAGCAAGATCTCAGAAGCTTCCTTGAAGGTGGTTACACCTTCAAGGGGTCTGAAAAAGAGGATTACTATGGCATTTCCAAGGTCTGTTAACCTAGGTACAGAAACAGTGGACAGGGCTTGCTTGGGGCAAAGATAAATTTTTTACTGAAAAGTTATATTCCTGGGTCATGACTTCTCACCATGACCTGTCCAGTTAGGAATTTATGATCAGATCACCCTGTGAGGTTACTTTCTGTTACTGGGCTTGTCAGTTTTATTATAGAACCCTCCCCGCATTCTTTTTTTTTTAATCCATATTAGCCAACAGCTCCAATAACTGAAAAGGAATAAAAACATTATCAATAAAGGACATTATTGCCTGGTAATTCACAGTCACCTGTGTCTTAGGTAAAACTTTTTAAATTAAGATGGCACTCTATTGTGAACCACTAATGCTAAAACAGTGATGGGAGAAGTAATATGTGACACTACAGCATTTCTAATGATAAATAAACAAACGACAGCCATTGTTTCTTTTATTTTGTGGCTCTAGTCATCAGAAGTTATCATAAAAAATTCAAGGTCACGTGGTCATGGATGTTTTCTAGTAGTTCTGCTGCTTTATAACAACCTAGGAGGAATGTTTTTAATATTGCTCAATATGGAGATACCACTCTAGCTTGGCTGAACTCTGGACATTGTAGAGCACAGCCCTCTCAGCCCACTCACACTGATGTAGCTGAAGAATACCTATAGAAGAGGGATTTTTAAAATTCTTGGGTTAAGACTAAGCATAAACAGTACTAAAATTATTCGCACATCTATCTTATCCCTATTTTATAAATATGTGTGTGTGCAAAAAGCTGTCAAAATGAGGACCCTGAATTTGAATCCAGCTTCTGCAGATATTAGTTGAGTGACTTTGAACAATTTACTGTGCTTCAGTTTCCTCATTATAAAATGAGATGATAGGATATTCATAATGTAATTATCCTATTGTGAGGATCAAATGAAATAAGTCTCTAGTGCTTGGCACAGAGCTTAGCATAGAAAGAGGTAAAAAATATTAATGATGATGATGGTGATTACCTGTTCTTATATCACTGTAGCTTACCATACCTAGTGCATAATTTATACTTAACTAACATTTGTTGAATTAATTCCAAAAGCAAAAATCATAATTATCTTTCAAGCTTTTAGCTAAATCTGGATAGAGACCAATGAATGAGAATCCTGTCCTCCCTTTAGTAACTCATGATGCTGCTCATGAAATCATGGCTGAGACACAAAGAAGGCTGACAATGGTGGTTACTTAAACTCCTCCAACAATTCCATGGCTGGTTTAGAATAATATATGGCAGTAGCACCTGAATAAATCCAGCCTACAATTCAGCTAAGTTTAAATAGCCAAAGGATAACATTTGCCAAATTGTATGTTGTGAATACCTGGTGCAAATTATAACTTTTTAAGAAGATTTGCGAAGAGCCTAAGGATGCATTTAATCATTTTGAGAAGTCTTCACTTGGAATTTTTCTAAAGATAAGCAATCTTGGTCACGGCCCATGGGGAAAAATGTGTCTTCAAGACTTATATGCTCTAGCAGGTGGTATACTTGTTTATAGAATTGTCAATATTCAAATTGATTCTAGGCCTCCAAACTGTTTTATCCCAGCTGCAGAACAGAACAGCATGAAATAAAAATCAGGGCTAACTCTCAGTTTGTGCCATAAAAGCAAATCCTAAACTTGTTCTGAGATAAGTCATGTTAGAAGTGTAAGGCAAAATAATTTTTCTTACAGGATAGGAGGATCCAAAAGCAGAATTAGAACACAGGTCACAGTCTGAAGTATGATTAAGAGCCAAGGCCAAGAATGACTAAGAGTAACAAGTCATCAGCGGATGGAATTTTAGGAGGGAAACAGATGTCCCAACGTATTTCCAGCATGCAGCAACTTACCAAGATTTAGCACCTTTTAAAGGATGAGGAATATGCCTTGAATGCTTAAGCAGAATTCTCACCTTCCAATCCAAGAATTCCGTAGTCTTCAGACTGGAAGGACCCCAGTGAT
>NW_011888921.1:668093-671118 GCF_000151845.1 Pteropus vampyrus
GGTAAAGGCTAAGGAGAGAAGAGGGTACGGGAGCTCACAGGATAGATATAACAGAAATAGGCTGGCCAGGGAAGCGTTTACTGGAGGAAATTTGAATAACTACCTGAGGGAAAAAAGGGGTGAGCCTCTTGCCTGTCTGAGGGAAGAGTGCTCCAGGCAGAGGGGCACCAGTAGCAGGCCTGGCATTTTGGAGGAACAGTGAGGAAGTGAGCCCGGCTGGAGCAGAGCGCAGGATAGAGAGATAGTAGGGCGTGAGGACATAGAGGTAATGGGAATAACAGACTGTGAAGGGCTCTTTGGTTTATTTTCAATGAGTTTGACTTTTATTTGGCATGAACTAGAAAGACACTGAGATTGATGTAGTCTAACGTAAACCCTTAAAAGATCACTTTGGCTGCTGTGTTCAGAAGAAAACAAAGAGGAACAAAGCCAGCAAAAGCATTATTTGAATGCCTCTTGCATGTCAGGGACTACGATGGGAACCCTGCACTCAGAAATTGACCATCTAGTCACAGGAAAGAATTTCGAATTGATTTTGTAAATAGTATGAATGCCCAATGATAGATATTGATTGTTGGCCATTCTGGGGCTCTTATTCTTGTCTGGCAGTCATCCCTGGTTTTGGCATAGGGATCTAATTCTTTCGTACTCTCCAACCATGTGGTTTGATGGACACAATAGCCCAGTTAAGAATGGAGTTGTCACCTAGGGCTAAAACAATGAGCAAAGTCCTTCCCTCTAGCACAAGTTCAAGAATGAGCATGTGACTCAATGAAGCCCTGATCCTAGTGTATATAGGGACTTTGTGCATTGGGTACACTCTTATGGGATGGACATGAAGGATCTGGATCTGCTATGGCCACCTTGTTTCTACATAGGGACTGATAATGAAACTATACCAGCTTGCAGTTTGTATATATGTTTTTTTTGCTTAAGTTTGGGGAGGACATAGATAGGCTTTTTATTTTTCCATCAAAATTTTAATATTTTTTCTATAGTCTTTAACAAAATAACAAGCTTTTAAAAATAGTTTCTCATGATCAGATGCTGCTCATTGCCAAACAGTATTGTGTTGAATAGTAGTAATACCAAGAGAAGACAAGACTTTAAGAAATCCTCCTTTACTGGGACAACGACATGAATCATTGTAAATTTGACCATAGTTCAAAGGAACAAAAGCAAGGAAAAAAAAAATCAAAGGGGTCAAAGGGAACATTCAGAATATACAAATACGAAAATTGCTTTTCAAATCACAAAGTGCTCTGCTTGACTAACTCAGAACCCTAAAGAAGGAGTTTATGCCTCTTCTACAATGTATAATTTCTGAGGATATTGTTAAAGAAATCATTGGATGGCTGACCTTCAAAAACAGCTCCTAGTCTGGGACCATAGTTTGATTGCATCCAAACAAATTTAAACTAAAATTATGGGATTTATTTTACTTCCCTCATTCAAATACATGTCAACATTGTAGAGGTACAAATTAAGTTATTTATCCCTGCTGCATTTCAGACTTGCCAACAGCTTTTTAAAAAATTATAGAGTAAAATTTAAAGATAATACGTTATATACATACATATGTTGCAGAACTGAGACTTACTTAATGCTAATTACAATTACCATTTATTGTACTTTCTAAATATCAGAAATTTTGCACGTTTCCTAATTCCCATAACAAATCTTCAAAATTTGTATTATGTTTTTATTTTTACATAAGAATTAAAGTTGAGGCATAGCAAAGTAAATCATTGCCCTATGTCGGACAGCTGTCAAATGGAAGATTTTGGGGCAGATTTTTTGGCCAGGCACTGTGCTAAGCACTTTATTTGTGTTCCTTCATTTAATCTTTACAACAGCTGCCCTTTAAAGATGAGAACATAAGAAGAGATTCGATAAAGATGGAGGCAGGACTTATCCCAAAACTGTCTGACTCCAGAACCCATGATCTTACCATTGTATGATTTATGGTCTTTCTTGAAAAACTCTGAATTTCTCACTTGAGAGCATTTCTGAAGCTCAAAATAGGTTGTACTTGGGTTCTCGTTTGTGAACTATGAAACAAGTTTAAGATGATAGTCTTTATCCAGGAGTTCAAAATTAGACCTAAAGAAGCAACACTTCCTATATCTCTCCTTAAAAACTTTTGCTTTAAAAATCGATGTATGCCAACTTTCAAGTTATTAGGTTATTAAGGCTTGGCAGTCTTCAGATCCTCCTCTTTTCCACAAAACACTTTTTGGATAGTCTAATGTTTGGCTGTAAATGTAGCACTTAATACTTCAGGCATTGGATTGAGATGGCTTTAGAAGATCCTTACCTTCAGAAATTACTAGTGATGTGACTTTGGTCATTAGGCAACCTCTTAGGTCTCAAGGAAATTTTTATTATACAGGATAATATAGTTAAATGTATTTCTATTTGTCAAGTATATAGTTTCCCAATACAGTAAATTTGAGAAAATACAGTAACATATTCATTGCATGGAATTATTTCGCTGGTAATATCAATAAAGGAGAGAAAATAAATCTCACCAAGGAAGATTTATCTCTTAAAAATCATTGGAGACATTTAGAAGTTTGCCTTGAACATTTTCGTGTAAACCCTCAGAAGAAATAATGGATATTAAACAATAGTACTGAACATTAATTTTTATTTTTAAGAACAGTTTATTAGTATTTGTGTCTAACAGCTTTTAGATGGCCTACTTGTACGATGATATATGAACAAATTCTAAGCTGACAGTAAATTGGAAGACACCCGAGATGAAGTATTTAAAAGTATTTTTTAATCAAAGATGATTTTTTCTGAGTCGCATAAGTTATTTTTTAATTATTGATTATATCTGATGCATCCTTGAGACAATCTAGACCAAAAGATGAATCACAACTGAATTATTTTCTGCTTTGTGTTTTATTTTATCCATTTGCTGAAAACTTTTGTAAATATCTAATAAGAAATACTATTTTTTCCATTTATTCTGATTTTAGAAAGAAGAGTGTGTAGTTTTTTTTTTAATTAAACAGAC
>NW_011888921.1:671168-681698 GCF_000151845.1 Pteropus vampyrus
AAAAAAAAAATCAAAGGGGTCAAAGGGAACATTCAGAATATACAAATACGAAAATTGCTTTTCAAATCACAAAGTGCTCTGCTTGACTAACTCAGAACCCTAAAGAAGGAGTTTATGCCTCTTCTACAATGTATAATTTCTGAGGATATTGTTAAAGAAATCATTGGATGGCTGACCTTCAAAAACAGCTCCTAGTCTGGGACCATAGTTTGATTGCATCCAAACAAATTTAAACTAAAATTATGGGATTTATTTTACTTCCCTCATTCAAATACATGTCAACATTGTAGAGGTACAAATTAAGTTATTTATCCCTGCTGCATTTCAGACTTGCCAACAGCTTTTTAAAAAATTATAGAGTAAAATTTAAAGATAATACGTTATATACATACATATGTTGCAGAACTGAGACTTACTTAATGCTAATTACAATTACCATTTATTGTACTTTCTAAATATCAGAAATTTTGCACGTTTCCTAATTCCCATAACAAATCTTCAAAATTTGTATTATGTTTTTATTTTTACATAAGAATTAAAGTTGAGGCATAGCAAAGTAAATCATTGCCCTATGTCGGACAGCTGTCAAATGGAAGATTTTGGGGCAGATTTTTTGGCCAGGCACTGTGCTAAGCACTTTATTTGTGTTCCTTCATTTAATCTTTACAACAGCTGCCCTTTAAAGATGAGAACATAAGAAGAGATTCGATAAAGATGGAGGCAGGACTTATCCCAAAACTGTCTGACTCCAGAACCCATGATCTTACCATTGTATGATTTATGGTCTTTCTTGAAAAACTCTGAATTTCTCACTTGAGAGCATTTCTGAAGCTCAAAATAGGTTGTACTTGGGTTCTCGTTTGTGAACTATGAAACAAGTTTAAGATGATAGTCTTTATCCAGGAGTTCAAAATTAGACCTAAAGAAGCAACACTTCCTATATCTCTCCTTAAAAACTTTTGCTTTAAAAATCGATGTATGCCAACTTTCAAGTTATTAGGTTATTAAGGCTTGGCAGTCTTCAGATCCTCCTCTTTTCCACAAAACACTTTTTGGATAGTCTAATGTTTGGCTGTAAATGTAGCACTTAATACTTCAGGCATTGGATTGAGATGGCTTTAGAAGATCCTTACCTTCAGAAATTACTAGTGATGTGACTTTGGTCATTAGGCAACCTCTTAGGTCTCAAGGAAATTTTTATTATACAGGATAATATAGTTAAATGTATTTCTATTTGTCAAGTATATAGTTTCCCAATACAGTAAATTTGAGAAAATACAGTAACATATTCATTGCATGGAATTATTTCGCTGGTAATATCAATAAAGGAGAGAAAATAAATCTCACCAAGGAAGATTTATCTCTTAAAAATCATTGGAGACATTTAGAAGTTTGCCTTGAACATTTTCGTGTAAACCCTCAGAAGAAATAATGGATATTAAACAATAGTACTGAACATTAATTTTTATTTTTAAGAACAGTTTATTAGTATTTGTGTCTAACAGCTTTTAGATGGCCTACTTGTACGATGATATATGAACAAATTCTAAGCTGACAGTAAATTGGAAGACACCCGAGATGAAGTATTTAAAAGTATTTTTTAATCAAAGATGATTTTTTCTGAGTCGCATAAGTTATTTTTTAATTATTGATTATATCTGATGCATCCTTGAGACAATCTAGACCAAAAGATGAATCACAACTGAATTATTTTCTGCTTTGTGTTTTATTTTATCCATTTGCTGAAAACTTTTGTAAATATCTAATAAGAAATACTATTTTTTCCATTTATTCTGATTTTAGAAAGAAGAGTGTGTAGTTTTTTTTTTAATTAAACAGACTGTATCTGAGCCTTAATACGTAATAAATGTTAGCGTCTCAGGAGGCTAATGGGATTGGAATCCAAATCTGGAGTCTCATGTTTAGTATGGCTTCTTAACTGGGTCTTTTCCATAGTCATTTTCATTGTTTGTAATTTTCTCCTATCAAAAATATATTATCCTTATAGGATCAATAAACAAATTCATAAAAGTTCAAGTTAAAAATTATAGCAGTCTACCATTAGGTTTCATATTTCTTAGCGATCAGAAAGTTTAAGCTAATGAAAGATATAATAATTGTGGAATTTCAGGAATTATGCATTCTTCTACAGATATTTATTGAAACCCTCCTGAATGAACATAGTGGCTAAGAGCACAAATTCTGGAGCCAGGCTGCCTCTGTGAAAACCCAGACTTGACCACTTGCTCTCTGTGGGTGACCTGGAGCAAGTAACCTGATTTTCCGTCTCCTCTTTCTTCACCTGTATAATGGGTATAATAATAGTACCAATCTTGTGTGTATTGAAGGTATTTGAGAGAATTGAATGAATTAATGTAAGTAAAAGATCAAGAACATGCCTGCTACATTATGAGGGTTATATATGTAGTCATTGGTGAGTATGATCATCACTCTAATTATGGCAGTCAACCAGATATGGCCATTACCCTCATAGTGCTGATGAGAGGCATAAAGTGCACAATTGATGTTCCTCAAAGACTTGCTATGTTCTAGAACAATAGTAATCACTTTATTTTTATTATTTAATTGTTATAACAACTGTTTCAATGAAAGTTTTACTCTTTCCAATTTAAAGATGAGAAAATTGAAGTTTACAATGGTAAAATAATTTTGCTAAAAGTTCAGCTAGTAAGTGATGAAACCAGAATTCAAACCAAAGTTCTATTCATTTCACTCCATGAGACTGGTCATTTAGAAAAAATATATCAATTATTTACTTAATAGAAAGATAGTATAGCATGATGGTTAAAAGTACAGATTCTGAAGACACATTAGAGGATTTGAATTGTCTTTTCCACTTTCAAAGTACTGGTGCTTGGAAAATTTGGATAACTTCTCTCTGACTGAGCTTTCCCACTTACAATGATGATAACACTTCAAAACAGAATCTATACAAAGATCGAATGAGTTAAAATATACCCAGTTAAAATATACCCAGTGCTAAATTTGTACTAAACGATCATTTTTATTCGATTTATGAAAATTAGACAGTATAAGTAGTTGTCTATTTTGCCTTCTCATTTCATGTTCGTGAGTGTCAAAGACAAGTTTCCAGAAATTAGGATGTAGGCTCTAAATGATTGGCTAATTTCATAGTCTAATCTGGTGATCTATAAAGACTAGAATATTCTAATCAGGGCTAATATTTAGCTGGCAAGCACCACTACAAATACTGGCCATTAAAATATTGAAATATAAGGCTTCCATACTAGATGGTAAGTGATTTAAAATACTAAACCCATATCTTACTTAATGAGATGCATAATGGGGCCTGGAAGTAGGGGGACAGCTGCAGAGTAGACTGAAATGAACAGTGACTGAGAATCTGCAGTGCCCATTTCCTGCTCTGGAGTGGCCCAGCATTCACACAGGCAAATGATAGTGATGCTGGTGCAGTTGAAGTGCAGTCTGTCTGGCTCTGGACCAGTGTGCCCATCCTTTCATTGGCAGCCACAAAGTACCAGCGTAAACCTAATGCTATCAATTTAATGGGGAGAAATCAGGTTTCATATATCCCATTGTAATTCCGATGGGGCATCTTTTAACTAATAACTATAGCATCAAACAATAGAGTATACCAATAATTCCCAAAATTTAGCAAATGGTTTGAAATTATTAGAATATTTTGATGAACTATGGGCACTATAACTGATATCACTCGATAAGCAATTCTGTTATCCATATCCTAGTTTATTCATAAAGGAAGAAGGATTTAAATTTTTTTAAATTTTCAGTTCATTTCTACATTATTTTTTTCAGTTGTTAAATATGTTTAATTACATAAAGTTATAGGAACAGAGAGACCATCGTGCAAGGGTAGCAATCTCTCATATAGGTGTTTAAAATATGTTGCTATAAAGAAAAACAAAATAATTTCTCTCAGATAACCCAAAGATTTTAATCGTTTTCTAGGCAATTTGTAGATTCGGTGAATGGAGGGGTAAAGGTGAATGAGGAAATCTGTTATCCTCACAAAATATTCTAAAAATGATAGTTTATAGTGAGTTTATTAAAATTTTTCACATTACTGTATTTTGTTTAATAATATTATTTCCTCCCTCCATTCCCAGTCCACTTTCTTTAGTTATTAGTTTCCTCTTTTCTTTCTGAGAAACATCTACACTTCTGAAGTGGTTAAATTCCCTATTCAGAGTAGACAAGTTTGTACTCACCTGATAGTGCTAAGTGCAGAAAAGGTGTCATTAGAAGACATTAGAGCCAGCAATACAGTAACCCATTTTCTGAACTTAAATTTGGATGCATGCTTAGACCATGACTCCTCAATTCATCAAATATGGATTCAGGTCTACCATATGCTGTGCACAAAGGATGCAGATATGACAAGAATGTCTCTGCCCTCATGGAATTCACAGTCTAACCTAAGCTGAAGGCCAGGTTGCTAAACAATAACACTATATACTAGAACAATGTTGCAAAGGTAGTAAGAAGGAAAACAATTCTCTGTCCTTTGAGAGAAGGGAATCAAATTTGAGGAGACTTAGTCCCCTATTAGAAGAAAAGCATGTCTGTAGCAGGCAAATGTTAGGGCCTTGGGAACGGCATTCTACACCAACACAGGCATCCAAACAGGAACTGTTGAAAGAATATAATCTGCCCCATGATTAGACAATACAACATTCTACAGCTACATGTACTTTAAAAGAAAAAAAAAATCATTTGGAATCCTTGGGATCTGATCTGTATTGATGTTTTGTTGCATTTTATCAAAGTGCCTTGGATCTCCTAGTTTTAGAATGACATCAGCAATAAGGCATATGGGTACAACTAAAAGAGCTTCAGATGAGGAAGAAAATGACTTTTTCCTTTTGCTTGTTAATATAAATGCAAACTTTGCTTCATTTGTGGCACCAACCTTCTTTAATGTATCTTGGTTTAGATACTGGAGGATTTTCTCAGTAGGCTACCTTTGGAAATAAGCTTGGGGCTGAATCACAGCAATTACAAGCCTGAGATGAAAGGAGCCACGTGTATATAGAGGCCTCTTAAAGACCCAGCCAGCCTTCATTTCCTCTCACAATGGGAAGCTTTGAGCTTCTACTGACTAGGATATAACCACAACAAAACAATCTCTCTCTGTGTGGGTTTTAAAAATAAACTCAAGTGATTTGTATGTACAAATGGCATCTTAGAAGAAGGAGTGTAGAAAAGCCAAGTTAAAAAAGAAAACAAACAATACTTGAAATCCTTCCCTTCTTTTCTTTTCCAACAGGTTTTCTTCCTTAGAACTGTAGTCTGGAAAACTCATCTATTATCGCATCGCATACTGAGCCATTCAACAACCCCAGGTTTTGCTTTGGAATTCTAATGGTATTATTATAAATAGTATTATAGATAGGCTATAATCTGGGATCTTTGCAAGGATAACTAAAAGCCTCCAGGCTTTTAAAAGGAAATATAAAGAATATGCGTTTGTTATCTTGGCTACATTATTGACGATGTAAATGATTCTTTGGAGGCTTGAAAGGTGGGGTCGGCCATGTCAGCTTGCATTTTAGGAGTTTAATCAACTGATTAATGACATAGAAGTATATATCCATTCACTTGATGTTTCATTTACATAGTTTATCAGTAGGAAATTTTTCTAGTAATTTTCATACTCTACTGCTTTCACAATTAGGATAATAAGGAGAACTCATCAAACTCTATAAACAATGGCTAGCACCTAATCTAAGTATAGGAGGGAAATTAGAATTTACCTAGGCCACTGTCATTAACTAAGATATATTTTTAATTATTATAATTACTAGTTAGCAGAAATTGACCAAGTTATACAGGCTTCACATTTTAAATTATTTAGATTTTTAATTATCTTTAAATGAAATCAGTATGTCTAGTAACTTACTGAGATTAAATCACTAGGTTAAGAAACTAGTAAAGATATACTTTGTATTCAATTAAATTTGTATCTAAATGTGCTAAAATAATCTCCAAGTGCATAAAAAGTTACAATGGCAAAGCAAATTTATATAAAATGATATACCTTGAGAGGATAGTATTACATAATACTAAACTAATTTAAGAATAAAAACCAGTCAATTGCCAGTTATTCTGTCTATACAAATACCAGAACTCTGACAAACAAATAAATATCTCTCTAAATATGTAGATAATTAAGTTCATAAATGTCAAATAATTTTTTTGGAGTAGTTTTAAGGTAACAAATAATGACTTAAAAAGTCAATGCCCCTTTTAAACTCTGCTATATTCGGATGTTCTGAAGTAGTCCTAAAACTAGAAGAGCAAAGGTACTTTGGTAGACATCAACAAAACATCAAGGGGGATCAGAGGCCAAGGCTTTCAATTTTTTTTTTTCTCTTAAGATACATTTACCTGGAGAAAATTAAGTTGTCCAGTTACGTGGCAGATTATGTTTTCAAAAAGAAGTCCGATGATCTGAGGTGGATCTGTGTTGGCCCAGAATTCCCTTCCCACAACCCTAAAATTTGCTTACTAAAGGAACCTTTTTTCTTCCAAGAGTGAGTTAAGAGATTTGTTCCACTCTGACAAAGGATAGATAATTCTTTCTTGCCACCTTTGTAGCAATTATTGGATTGTAATAACGTCCCTATGATATTGTTTCTTCCAGAACTGACTTTATTAATCATTTCATTTTTAAATGAAAAATTTTACTAATTCATAATCTTCCCCAAGGAACATAGACCTGTGGGGGGAAAAAAAAGTTTTTTCGTTATAACTTTTTATCGACTTTTTTTGAGTACATCCAACAGAAAACTGAATTTTGATTGAACACAAACTTTCTTTTAGAAATATGTTTAGGAACACAATTGAGTAGTTTTTTAAAAATATTCTAGAGAATCTGAAAAAGTAGAAATGATATTTCCAAAAGATTACTATTTTTTTTATTAAAATTGGTAAAATAAAGCTAATTTTAAAAGAAAAATTTTAAATTATAAACATTTTTTGTATTCTTCATTTCAAAATGGAAATATTTGTTGGGTTCACTAAATGTATAAAATCTTTATATAAATTCACCAGAATTAAGATTGTTTATTTTGAGTCTACCTGGTAATAGCAAGCATTATAGAAATGCCTTTTGGAAATTAAATATAACTCTTGATATCCCCTCACACAATTTGCTTCTTCCCAGTCTTCCAATCTCAGTAAATAGTAAAAACCAAACTCCAAGATAAATCTTTGGTTCCTCCCTTTCTATACTGCTCATGCAATATGATGTTCCCTATGCTTGGCATACTCGCCTCATATATCTTGATGGTTTCTTGTCGGCATTCATCTCAGATTAAAGAGCCAGTTTAAATTCGTGCTCCTGCCTTCACAGTCACTCTAGAGCAGTGGTCCCCAACATCTTTGGCACCAGAGACCGGTGCTCCTATGAGAATCTAATGTCCCATGATATGAGGTGGAGTTGAGGCGGTGATGCTAGCTCTGGGGAGCGGCTGCAAATACAGATGAAGCTTTGCTCACTGACCAGCGCTCACCTCTTACTGCGTAGCCTGGTTCCTAACAGGCCAAGGACCACTACCAGTCCACGGCCCAGGCATTGGGGACCCCCTGCTCTAGAGCATCAGATCACCTCAGTGTATTCTATTTTTTTTATATCCCTCAGCACCACCTGGAATCATATTGTTCATTGCTACGCTTACTTTTTACTTTGCTGGGCTAGAACATGAGCCCTCATAGGCAGAGACCTTTTCTTTCTTGTTCTCCTTGGTGTTCCAGTACTTAAGACAATGTTTGCATATGATACACACTCAAAAAATATATTTCAAGTGAATATTTTAAGAACAGATTTTAAAAGTTTATTTTATTGAATAAACACTCACTTAGGCTTAGTATTGTGCTAGATAAAGGTAAGAAACATACATCAAAAGGCAAACATTTTATCACTTTCTACTAACCTGATAAAGTTAGAGTTAAAACACTTGGCATTATTTCCTACCCTGCTCCACCATGTTTCTCTCCCCCCATCTCCACCCAGCCCCCTTCCCCAGGGACCTTACTTACAGGAAGAGAAAATGGAGAACTGGAAATAACACAAACTATATAGTTAGGTGAATTTGTGACTTCCAAACTGTATGATCTTCCAGTAGCTGTTTAGGCTCATAGAGGCTATGTTTCTTCACTTGAAAAGCAGGAATTGTTTCTTCTCTTTTACTGGTTGTTGTTAAAACTGAACATAATAATGGTGTGTGTGTGATAAATATTTTAGCGCATTATTGGCTTTCAATAAATGAAGGCTTTTATTACTATTATATCATGAAATGATCTGAGGTCAGTCATGCCCCAAGCCAATTTTCTTTTGAAGAGTGCTTACATAAGACCAATTTTTGAGAGGATAATTGGCAACTAGCTAGCATACTAAACTACCATATGTATCATATTTTTAATGGTCTGATTCTTTTCCTTAAGAATAAAGCAAGAGACAATTGTGAGTCTAATTCCTGTTGCTTCCTGATATGGCTGCCAGATCCCACGACAGGCCTGGAGGCACTAGTCTGTCAGTAATGGCTTGAGTGAGTAATACAACGCAGTAACATCAGAAATATTGTGCATCATCTTATAGTTAGAGGATGTGAGGTCAAGTGGTTGGCTAAGGAGGTAGCATCCAGTAGATACAAAGCAGGGAGAAAGAGAGCCAAAGCATATCTAAGAGGAAATATGAAGTGCATCTCACCATATGGTATTAAAAAAAAAAAACAGTCTGGAGCTGAAAGAGTATGTCTCTGAGGCCAAGAATCCTACCAGATATGGGAACGTAAGCCAACAACAGTGTAGTAAATTTTATCATGAATAATTAAATATCTGACAGGACTAACTTTTTTATTACTTGATAGAATTTTCTTATTGAAATAAACTCAGTTAATAAGTTAGGTGCTTAGGCAAAAGGACCTAAAGTAATTTCAGTCTCATGTCTATTTAGGCTTAAGTCGCCCTCTCTTTTGCTTCATTTCACCAAGTCTGATAGAGACACCAACACCTAAAGGCATCTGTGTGTATGTCCCTGGTGTGTGTGTGTGTGTGTGTGTGTGTGTGTGTGTGTGTGTGTGTGATGTTTCCTATAGTCACTGCTTTAACCCTGAAAGAGGAGGATTTGAATCCTCTTCCCCTATAGATAACTGAGATAACTGAAGGTTAATCTGCCCTCAAACTTCTTAATTTAACTGGGACTATAGCACGTCTTGGGACCCACCACATGTGAGTGGTTGCAGGAGAACTTAGAATTCTGCTCTTGTCTGAAATGGTCCAGTGCTAGATTATGTCTAGATTGACTAACCTCAGTAGAATAGTTTGGTTTAAGAATTAATCCAGGTCTATTTGGGGTTAAATCTAATTGGATCCTAGATTAGACTTGGCTTCTTAAAGCTATCTATATCTTCCTTGGAGCCGATCGAGAAATATAAGACTCCTATAGATTAGTGGAGTCTCAGTATGACTCTAGAGAAACAAATTTCTTTAAGCTTCCTAGACCAATTCATACCCAAATGTCTCTGAAGGTAATAGTAGAGGAGGTACATTTCAGAATAGTTTGGCCCCAAAGGACCAAACTCTGCTGCAAATATAGTAGCTACTAACCCTATGTCACTATTAAAATTAAATTTTAAATTAATAAAAATGAAAAATTCAGTCCCTCAGTTACATGAAGCTCAGTAGCCACATGTCCATATACTAACACAGATATAAAACATTTTCATAAGAACACCACTTGGTTTCTCAAGCTAAAATTTTACAGTAGACTTCAAATCCACTGGGCTTCCAATAATCATATGTTAAATGGTTGAATAAATAATCTCTCTATTTTCTATACTTGCTTATGCACCTTAAGCTGACCTTCTGTAGTGCTCATCAGGCTTGTAAATACTTACGCACTGCACTATCATTCCCATGAAACTGTGAGCTCTGCGAAGGCAAGCACTTGTTTACTTCATCATCGTATCCCCAGCGTCTAGCACCATGCCTGGAACATATTGTGCAATCAATACTCATTGAATGAATGAATGAATAAGTTAATCCTAACTTTCATGGATAAAAATGCCAAAATTTTGGAGTTAGTGTGAGGATTATGTGAAATAGTGTGAATAAAGACCTGACACGTGCCTGACATACAACAGGTGCTTGAATATCTTCTTCCTCTCTTGCCTTCTGATAAGTATAAGCCTGGGCCACTTTAATCCACAGGTTACAGAGACTTCTGATCAAGCTGACAATTTTCCTAGTTCTTCGCGGTTATGCTTCCTTCCCTTTGATCAAAAGCTTGGCTCAGGTTATTAACTACAAGGGAAAAAGATCAGAGTTCAGTTCTGCTATTTGGCACAGAGGCAGCAGTTCTCCAAGGGAACAAAGTACTAACTCAGAGCAGTTAGTTTCATAATTCATTCTAGAAATCTCTTCAAGACTAAAAATCTGGCCTTTTACTAACTATCCGGTTCATTAAGCCTACTCTTCTCCTATCGGAATTCTGAATAGCAAAAC
>NW_011888921.1:681748-695611 GCF_000151845.1 Pteropus vampyrus
TTTCAGAATAGTTTGGCCCCAAAGGACCAAACTCTGCTGCAAATATAGTAGCTACTAACCCTATGTCACTATTAAAATTAAATTTTAAATTAATAAAAATGAAAAATTTAGTCCCTCAGTTACATGAAGCTCAGTAGCCACATGTCCATATACTAACACAGATATAAAACATTTTCATAAGAACACCACTTGGTTTCTCAAGCTAAAATTTTACAGTAGACTTCAAATCCACTGGGCTTCCAATAATCATATGTTAAATGGTTGAATAAATAATCTCTCTATTTTCTATACTTGCTTATGCACCTTAAGCTGACCTTCTGTAGTGCTCATCAGGCTTGTAAATACTTACGCACTGCACTATCATTCCCATGAAACTGTGAGCTCTGCGAAGGCAAGCACTTGTTTACTTCATCATCGTATCCCCAGCGTCTAGCACCATGCCTGGAACATATTGTGCAATCAATACTCATTGAATGAATGAATGAATAAGTTAATCCTAACTTTCATGGATAAAAATGCCAAAATTTTGGAGTTAGTGTGAGGATTATGTGAAATAGTGTGAATAAAGACCTGACACGTGCCTGACATACAACAGGTGCTTGAATATCTTCTTCCTCTCTTGCCTTCTGATAAGTATAAGCCTGGGCCACTTTAATCCACAGGTTACAGAGACTTCTGATCAAGCTGACAATTTTCCTAGTTCTTCGCGGTTATGCTTCCTTCCCTTTGATCAAAAGCTTGGCTCAGGTTATTAACTACAAGGGAAAAAGATCAGAGTTCAGTTCTGCTATTTGGCACAGAGGCAGCAGTTCTCCAAGGGAACAAAGTACTAACTCAGAGCAGTTAGTTTCATAATTCATTCTAGAAATCTCTTCAAGACTAAAAATCTGGCCTTTTACTAACTATCCGGTTCATTAAGCCTACTCTTCTCCTATCGGAATTCTGAATAGCAAAACGGTGCCAACGATTAAGCGTCAAAACCATTCCTACAGATTCCTAGATATGAATTAGTACTGCAGGGGCAGTTCGAGGGAGAACTCTGGAACACATAGCACTTTAGGATGAGCATTTAAAGTCTTTTTCTTTGCCCTTGCTCTGTGCTTTCAACTCTCTCCTAAAATACTTCCTTTGTATATTTTAGAGGTGGGGAGGGACGGCGAATTTTTGTTTAGCTTAGAGGCACTTATTGCAAAAACCAATTTTTCTAAGATGTACAGGACAAAAAAAGGAAAGGAAAAGGCCCTGAGTGTTTTTCAGGGAAGTTCTAAGTATTATAGAACATGTTGTGGAAAACTTTTAGCCATCTGCTAATGGATATTATAAAAGTGGAGACTGTGCTAAAAAATAAAATGCCGGGTTGTCCTTTGCAGAAAGTTAATAAAAAGAAGGAAGTGAAAGAGTGCTCATTATTTTTAATGACCCTGCTTTCCAGCAGAGTGCCTGTATCTCCTTGCCTTTACTTTCTGCCTACTTTCAGTTCATTATAACACACTAAACTACTCCTTAGAATGATGGCTTTGTTCTATGGCACAGAGTTCATCAAGAGGCTTATAGTCCCAAGCTGACCAGTTGTTAACCACAGTCCCAGTGCCAAGGTGATGATGCAAAGATGAGCCCAGGAAGTTATCCACAGAATAGTCATCAACCATGACTGCCTTGGACTTCATTCTGAGCATGTCCGCGTCATTACAGGGATTCAGCTCTCAAATGCTTCATTGTCTTTGCTGGGTGATGCAAGTTTCAACCATCTGTAAAAGTAGTAGTTGCCAAAGTAGTTTCTCCTACTTTGGTAAACCAGGAGGCAATGTGGTATAGTTAAAAGTGGTCTTAGTGTTTGAAATTCCATGTATAGTATATACATATTTGTATCACATTTGCTTTTCTAGTTTTATTAGTTCCATTTACTCTCTTTGAGTGTATAAACTTTGTGCTACACATTTAGAGTTAAGGAGCTTCTATAGCTATCAGTGACCTCAGATGTCTCAAATAAATTATGAAAATGTGGATAATATATTTAATAATCATGACACAAAAAAGTAATAAGTAATTCTTCATTTCACCATGATGCCAAAAGAAGGCAAACTCTTTCATCTAGGCATGTATATGTTTCATAAAATAGCAGAATAATGTAAACCCACAAATGCAAAATAAGCATTCTTACACACATACATACACACATGTTCCAAACTCTATATTGGGTATACCTACTGTCTTTATTAGATTTTTTTAAACCATATTTCTCTTTCCAAATTAGGGTTAAACTGGCTGTACTTTGGAAAAGATGCTTTGAACTTTATGTTGACAAATTCCTGAATTTTGGAAAAGAGATAAGTGCTCTGCAGAGTGCCTGAGATGGACAAGTGACACCAGGATCCTGACTTTGGGCTTGGAGCTAGAAATGTAGCAGCAGTATTTTCTTGAACTGAATGGAGCTGAGTCCCTTTGACGTACTTTAGGCAAAATCATGAGAGATTTACTTATTTATAAACTCAACAATTGGAGTAACACTCTGCCTGGTTTACTTGTGTTTCCATGTGAGCATATGTATTTTTTAAACAAAATAAATGTATCTTTTTTTGCCAAAAGTATTCAGTCACCATACTTTTTTAAAAAACCTTGTTAGAAATAAAGTATATGTTTATTCATTAGCTGTCAGGCACTTCTGGGCTCAGTACCCACACACACAGGCTGTTTAATGTGGAATTTAATAACATTTATGTAGAACCGAGCTGGGGACTATCTTGGTGGAGAAAAATTCATACTGACAAAACATACTGTTTTTCTTGTCTTCATCCAGGAGAGGAAAAGCCAGAATAGGATTGCCCCGCTTTATCTAAACACTGCCACACTGTTGATAAAAAAAAAAAAAAAAAAAAAAAAAAAAAATGCAGTTTACTGTCATGCTAGAAAGGAAGAATGAAGCCAGCCAATTGAAAGTAAAAGGAACATATTTAGTTTTCCCCAAAGCGCAGTGGAGATTCAGTTAGACCTATTTTTACCCTCTCCCCAAATGATTTAACTTTGTTGTCTCTTGACAACAATCTAGAGTTGTTTGATATATTTAGTTTGAAAAAGACAAAGCTGATAAACTGCTGAGCAGAAAACTAATTAAGAAAGAAAGAGTTCATTGGATTGCAGGAAAAATAACAATGAACAAAGAAAAGAAAGCAAACGTCCTGTTCTGTCAGCAGCTGCGCTCATACTGTGTAGCAGGGCGTGACCAAAGTTGTTTCTTCAAGTCTAGGCCTGCTCTAATTGACTTATTACATACTGGAATCTTTAGGGACATCGTCAAATGTGGCTATGACAACTCATTCAAGAGATTTTTGGTGTGAGACGGGTAGGGATGGCTAGATGGAACTGTGAGAATTAATAGGGACAACATCTAGCCTTAGTGGGTGAAGAAATGACATTTAGGGGCGAATAATAAATTAATCACATTGATAGCTAAACTGTGCTATTAAGGATTACTAGTTGGGATGCTTAATTGTATTTCCATTTTAGGATAGAAGGCTTTCCTGAGCTTCGTGTTATAGATATGCAATTTACTAAGTGTGTGTGTGCTCACCTGTGTGTCTTTTTGTGCATCTATGTGTGTGTGTTTGGGAGGAGGGTGACTTGAAAGGGTAGAATGGAGAAGAAAGTTTCTATTTCATAAATCACTGTTTGGAATTGCAGCATTTAAACAGATAAAAACTAAAAACAGTATTTCGGGGTACATTATCCTCTTGAAGACTCAATTTGTTCATTTACAAGAGGCAATATTAACCAATTCATGGGTAAGAGGATATGTGTAAAGCACTTTTTATTATTTATTTAGGGACAAGTAAATTAATATTAAGCACTTTTTATTATTTATTTAGGGACGAGTAAATTAATTCCTTTTTTAATTCCTTTTTTTACCTCTCTACCCTGAGACCTACTCTGAATAGCAATCTCCTTCGGCAACCTATCCAGGACAAGACAGCAATCCACAGTAACCTATTGAACAAGAGAACTAAATGCGTACTGTACCTACACATGAATATATAAAGAGCTTTGGGGTAAGGTAGAATGATGAAGAAATATGTATTTAGCAAACTGTTGGTTTTCAATTTATTTATTTCACTCTGATTATTTTGTATGCCCTTGGATGGCACAGAAGGAATACATTGGTAGTAAAAACTAAAAAAACCAAAAAACCAGATTTGGAATAAAAATAACTTTTAAAAAGCACTACCTCTTTTATCCTTGTTAAGACTATTAAGCTAATTAGTTTAGAACACCAGCATAGAGAATTTCTAAATATAGAAAATGTTATTAAGAGCCTTGGGAAAATACTATAATTTGCTTTCTAGATAAATTTTTTAAATAGGTATACAAGAATTATTGCTCACTTATAATAAAATTCCTATGGAATTACATGCTCTGTTTTAATCAGTGTGAGCTCATTTTGGCCCACATGTTATTACAAAGAATACCACAGTTTTGTGGTGAAGGGTCCGATAAGACAGAGAAATAGATGATGTAGGTAACCAGAAAGCCAAGACCGAGAGCAGAGGAGCTACAGACAACAGTGGGTCTCCACTGAGAAAAAGGAGGGAGGCTGAGATTCCTACAATGAAATTTCTTTGTAGTTTAAAGCTTTACTTCCTGAAACTGTTGCAACACCATTTCCATCTCCGGAAGAGTGAAGTCAAGTCCTGGGCTTGGTAAGGAAGGAGTAAATGGAAATTGCAGAAAGATCGTTTTCTTCCTGGAACAATATAAAAATTTTGGCTGCCTTTTCTGGCAGAGATGTGTTGAATTGCAGTGTATTTCTTTTTTGTGTAATATATGGCCCTTCTATAAGTCTTTAGGGAAATGAACCAATATCCTTTCCCATTCTTACAAGCTGTCAGATTATTTTATTTGTTTTGCAAATTTGCTAGAAGTTATCCATTGCGATGGACCAAGTGGAAGAAATCAGAGTGGTGTACCACACACAATCACAATCAACTCAATGTAACTGCAATTTCTTGTGACTCCAGACTGTCATTTCCAAATCTCATCTATCAGCAGTCAAAACAACTTGAGGCTATTTGGTTTAATTTTGTCTGATAAACAGGGTCCTGTCTGGACAGCACCTTAAAGAAAGTTCTTTAGGAAAAAAAAAATTAACCTGGAAAGTAATGATGTTAAATAAGTGTCACCTTTCTCTGTCAAGTTGAAGCCATGGAAAAGGATATTTGATCTACTGGATGAATGAAACAGAACTGGATCCTGGTTCATTTTTTTTTAAGAACTCCATGTCTCGGTGTGCTTTCTGCCAGTTTTCTGCAATATTATCTGAAACTCAATTTAACTGGTTACCCATATTCGAACATCAGAAAATTCTATATTCTTTGCACTGTTGGTCCATTGCACTTGTACAAATGATTTATTTCCTTTTTCTGTCTATAATGCCTCTGCATTTTATACTAAAATGCTCCCCAGAAAGCTCCTCATATGTAGTAGACAGTCTCTGAGTTAATCTGTCAATAATGATCAGCAAACTACTTTTCTATTAATAACTGACCATTAATAATAAGATTGTACATTTTCTATTAATAACTGACCATTAATAATAAGATTGTACATTAATGGAACACTCGTGATTAGAAATCTCATAACATTTAATCCTTTAGTTATATCATAAAAATTTGTCTGGAGTTTGGTTTATCACTGTAACCCCTAGAAACAGGTCTGCCATATCATCGGATTCTAATAAACATTAGTAGAATGAATAAATGCATTGATGAAAGGTTGTAAGTCTAATAACTTTAAAATGCTGTTTCATGAACTACCACCAAGTTCATACGTGTCCTTTCCTACAAAAATGAGTTGTATATGAATACTGCCCTGATGAATTTATGGTTTAGGTTGAGAAAGAATACATAAATACATAAATAATAAAAACACAAGTAGCAAGTTGGTGATAGAGAAAGACTAAAGATAGTGTTATGAGAGTTTGGAAGGGAGAGATTATGATCAGCTAAGAGAATCAAGAAAGAGAGGACATAGTTTACGAACAGAGCCTTGAAGCATAGATAAGTGTGGTGAGAAGGCTAGAATAAGATGGAGCCTAGTTTCTGGAGCTGGACACCTAAGTTCAAATTGTAGCTCTATCTAGTCATTTAACCATTTGCCACTGATGAAGTTACTTAACCACTGGGGAAAATGAAGATGATAATAGATTCTGCTTTATGGGGTAATTGTGAAGATAATCCTACTTACTATGTGGATTTTCCTAATAAAGGCACACTATCAGGTTTATTTCTACTAACTGGTCATCTCATTCTTATAATACTTGGCAGAACTTCTTTAGTGAAATGGAATGTTGAAATTATTCAGATAACATCACTAACAGCATATCTCAGAAGGAAATGAACATCAGATTATCTTTGCACCTGTGATCCTAGACTCTGCAAACAGCTATAGCCACCTTTTGAGGAACTCTCTATACACAGTGTGGAAACATCTGATCCTTAGCAGTATTTCTGTCACTGGCGGAAGTCATTACAAAGCTTGCGGTGACAGTAGTACTAAAATACTTCATTTGGCAACCAGCACACTTGACAAAAATGTAAGACCCTGGTGAGGTGGGGGATAGGAGCTGGGGTGGGGGTGGGGCGTCTAGATTCTTAGATTTAGAAGCTGTGCTGCTCTTTTGAAAAATCCCTCTAATAAATAATAACTTCATTTCATGCCTTCAGGAAACATTTTTCATAGGATGTGAAGGATTTATGCTGAATACCATCTCCTTTGAGATTCTAGGAGGCAACTATGCAGGGTCCAGTGCTTTTCTACTTACTTAAAACTTTCAAGGAACTGCAACTGAAATGGCATAGATTCTTGAAACCACAGCAGTGTTCCCCATTATCCTCACTGAGTGTAGCGTGAATGACAATGTGTTCACTGAATTTCTGATCTACCAGAAATCTCTACTCCAATTTTGCCTTTTATACCAAGCACAAAGACATGTACATTTTGTCCAGTTCAGTAACCTCTTAAGGAAGATAATAGGGCTAGAGAAATGGTACGTAAATGCTCTTTAAAACAAATGGCATCTTAGTATGTCCTTTTGTGCATTTCCATTACTAAGCAGCCATATGAGAAATTACTGGCTCCAAACAAGAGGTATATTTGTTGCTTTTCCTTCAGTTGTTTTTTAAAAAAGTGAAAATTGGAATATTATTGTTTATAGATTTAGCTTTCTGGGAAGTTAGAGCTTGTTTACAGTGCAATTGTTTCAGTCAAAATTAAAATAAAACTCATATGAAAAGCCAGGTTTACTGGAATTCAATGTACCCTCCAGGTTAAAAAAAATAATTAAAACTAGTCTTAGTGTTATGTTATGAAGGTTATCATTTTCCCATCTTATAAAAGAAGTTGTGTTCCCTTTAAAATTCATTTTCTCTCAGTAAATTCCTCTCTTCTTAATGAAATGTCATGTATTTATACATCAAATTTTCAAAGAAGGAAGACAAATAATTTATGTTGTTAGAGGCAGCTCACTTTGTTTCCTGCCACTGCAGAGTAAATTCTTTTATTACTAAAACTGTTTTACTTTGAAGTGGACAAGAGAGGGCACTCATGTATTTTATATATAATCATGCATAAATTTTTTCAGCTGTTCAAAAATTGATTTTAAAAATCCTCAATGCATTTTTAAAACTGCATTTTGAAAGGTTTTAAAAATGCATTTAAAATATAAAATTAATAGATAACATTGATATAAACATGTCATTTTTTCTTTTTGTCAAAGAAGCAAGCAGGGAAAAAGAATTTTGGGAAGATTATTATATATACTTTTATATCCCTTTAAAGAGATTTGACAAGCAAATTCAAATAAGAACAACATAAAAAAACTTTTCTGCTAAGTTTGATTTTAATTCAATATGAAATAAGCAAGCATTTAAAAATAATACTATTTGAAAAGAATGAAAAAGACTTTTTCTAATCAAAATTTGGCAAAAGCTAGATCTGATTTGAAAAGAATGTTCTCTGACTGATAACATGGAATCAAAATTGCCAGCATTTATAACTGAAAAGAATGGCGTTATCTCAACTCAGTTCCAAGGAGAGAACTGTACCCATTCCAAAGGGCAATCTAATGCCTCCCTTGAATCAGCCCACTGAGAGGATGCTGGCACCTGGAAGAACAGCGATGCCACAGCCAGGAGGAAGTCAAGAGGCAGAGCAAGCTCTGTGTCCTGACCACAGCTATCACTGTCTGCCCCCAGCGCCACTCCACTTTCTGTCAAGATGGTCTTCTTTCATAGGATCGTAGAGCTTTACGTCTGAATGGGTACTCACTTTTTCTGAAATCTTTCAGCTGCCAAGTGTTAAATATAAAATTCCAGTAAAAGCCTTCAGATATTCCTCGTGGACCTCAAAAGGAAAGGAGCCCAGAGAACAGCATCCTTACCCAAAGATCAAAATGTGGGGGCAAACAGCCAGAAATAGTCAGAAGCCTCAAAACAAAGAAAGAAATCAGACATTTTTTCCCCTAAAGATAAGGAATTATTCATTATAATCTTTTCCACAAGTATTTGGTTCAGAGTTGGAGAACAAGTCATATCTTTTGTTGCCTTAAAATATTCCGTTTTTATCTTCTTAAAGTTTCACCTTTTATAATGTAAAACACTCCAAACCACAGGGAAACAGCACTGCCTCCCCGGTCAATTTCAGTTTTTTATCAAGACAGAACCCTCAGCAGAGAAGTAGATATATTTGTGAGTTCAATCCTGTTGCTTATTGATCCTTACATGATTATCTTAAGCTGTCGTAATAGCAGCTATTACCTCTGACACATTATCAATGGGGAATGAGGATTCAGACCCAACGAGCTGGTAGTGATGTGAAAGCAAGACCCATTTACTCATTCAGGCTTACAACAATGGGCAGTTGGAGACAGTGAATGAAGGGAAGTGGAGGTGACTCAGCATTTATTGAGAGCTTCCTGAGTGTTCATCGATCACACAAGGCCAAGAAGAGATCTCAAAGACATATGAAACAGAATTTCTATATCACTTATTGTGGCCATCATTCCTAAACTTTGAGTCTTAGAATCCTTTTATACTCTTAAAAGAAGTTATAAGGACACTAAAGAGCTTCTGTGGGTCATATCTGCCTATATTTACTATATTAGAAATTAAAACTGAAAAATATTAAAATATTAATTTTTTAAATAACAGGTAAACATTTTCTTATGCAGGATAACTGTATTCCTCTCCCTCAAAATTAGTTGTAAGAGTGGAACTGTTTTATACTTTTGAACATCTTTTAAAGATCTGAACAAAAGTTAGCAAGATTATCACTGTCTGCTCCTGCAGTCAATCTGTTGTGATGTGTTATTTTGGTTGAAGTAGAAGAGGAAAGTGTGGTCTCACACATATACAGAGTTGGAAAAGGGAGAAGTATTTTAATAGCCATTTTAGATAATTATGAATATCCTTCTTTTATACTACATCAAAATTCAAAATATGATAGTTTCTTCAAGATTATTTTCCATATATAATCTGAAACCATATTCACAAACTTTTTTGTAGTCTGTTACATTGGCCTAGCTTGTGCCTTGAATTTTTTTTTTTTTATCAATTCATGATTTTTGACATTATGATTTTTATTTTGGAATATATTAGTTCACCTTTTATATAGCTCTTCTAAATGTACAGTGGAAAACTCCACTGAACACGTGTGAGAAAATGAGCTTTTAAAGGCAAATAATATGCTAACATTATCACAAAAATTAATTGACTTCACAGACTCCCTGAAAGTGTCTCAGAGAGTCCCAGAGGCCCAGGCTCTTAGAGAAAAGCTACTCTATCCCTTTTTTCTCTACATAGTTTATTCTCATCTGTTGTCCCTTCTTTCTGACCTTCGTTCGATTCACAATATACATGTCACACTTTTCCTTCATTTCAGAATCTTTGCTAACTTCTACTCAGCCTTTAGTAAAGTCTTAGTTTAGATGCTAGTTTTTCCCAAATCTGGTTAGGTGCCCTGTCCTACAGATATTTCTCACAACTATGGCTTCTTTACTTTCCTAAAATTTCTAAATAGATTCAAACCCCATTGAGACAGACAAGAGTCATGACTGTGTAGATTAGTATGTAACATATTTTTAATAAATCTCTTTTTCCATTTTAAAGAATATAGATCAAGAAATAATGATATGAGCATGGAAGTAAAAAGATGTTTTTCTGCTGCATTAAATTCTACTTCTTTCCATCTGGTATTGGATTCCTGGTATGGCCCAAGTATATTATGTGGCATTTTCTCTTTGTAGGCAAAGACTATCTCTCCTCTAAATCTTTTCATTCCAAGAAACAGGTCAGGTTACACTTCCTCTAAAAAAATAAAATAAAATAAAAAATTGTTCCAAACCACCTTCATCCAATAGCTGTTGCTCATTCCTTTGAGCATACATTGCCCTAAAATATTTTCATACTCCTCATTTGGCAACTTACCAAATATTCATTACCAGATAGCACTGATTATTTGGGGTCTATATTTTCTTAACACTCACTGAGTTTCTTGAGGGCAGTGATCTTGTCCCCTTTGTTGGAGTCTCCTTGAACATTTCACATTTTTTGACACACAGCAGATGATTAGTAATTGTTTTTGAGTGATTGATTTGCCAGTGGGATCTCAATCTTCTTCTCCAAAGGACCATTTCAAAATTATACATTATTGGTTTTAAAGTTTCAGTACAGACTTATTTTATATTTTGATCTGGAGAGCCTACACACTGCAAGGCATTGTCCATATAAGAAGAAAAGTACACCCTAGTTCCAATTCTTCTTGAGTATACCTTCATTAAATTGAACAGTCTGTGCCCAAAAGAATAAGTACTTTTTGGAAACATTTGATTGTGTAAGTGACAGTTGCAAGTAACAGAAACCAATTCAAAACATCTTAAGTAAAAGGAAAATTTATTAGCTTATACAATTGTTAAGCCCATGGGTGGAGATGTTTGCATTTAAGCCTGATTAAATCTAAAAGCTCAAACAATAATAGCTTATCCATCTCTTGGATCTACCTAAACATCTATTTGTGTTTTTGTCTCTCTTCCTGTTGGTCTCATTCTCTCATGTCTTAGACAACTTCTCAAGGAAGCTCAGGTCTCTGTGCTTATAGCCTACAATCCATAAGGAATAGACACACTCTCTCTTCAGCATCTGCATTTGGAATCTCAGTGGAAGCACTCTTATTGGCCCGACTTAGTTCATGTGACCATCTCTTAGATCAATCATTATAGATAAAATATTAGAATACCAAGGCTGGATAATCCCCAGTTCTATGACTACACTGTCATTCCCAGGTTAGCCATTAGCAGACAGGATTGGGGTAGGGAAAAACCGAACAGAATTTGAGATGCTGGACAGAAAAAGATTATAAATATAACTATGTGAGGGTTCACAAATGTCTCTGCAATACTAATAAATTAGTATTTGGTCAAGGAAAGAAGTATTTGAAGTTGGATACAAAGTAAAAAATTTGTGTTTGGGTTATTGTACAGGGAAAATATTAGTTACTTGGGGAGAAAATAGTATTTCCTCTTTAAAAACTAACGAGATTCTAATTTAGAAGAGACGAGATATGTAATGTACCAACATAATAGCTTTGGATTGTAGGCATATCATTTACCCTTTCTGAGTTTCAGTTTCCTTTTAGTAAAATTAAGGAATTTCTACTATATTTTTCTCTTATGGTTCTAGGGAGAAAATGTAGCAGATGCTCAATGTGTTAGATCCATTATTTTTTACTCGATTATTATTTTCTTTTCTCTCTTCTCACCTGCAAAAGATGAGACATAAACTGTCCAGCTTTAGAGCATTCAATATCCCAATACGTCTGTTCCCACCTGTCCTATTTACTCTTGCTCTAAACCAGAGTTTTTTTAACCTGAATACACATTAAAATCACCTGGGGAGGTCTTAAAAATCCTGATGCTTAGCTGCACCCTAGACAAATTAAGTCAGAATCTGGGATGGGGACTCAAGGTTAGTACTTTTATAATTCCTCAGGTGATTTCAATATCTAGCCAAGGTTGAGAACTATTTCTCAAAATTCTTTAATTCTTTTGGTATATAATGCAGTTATCAGTGGTAAACTCTGTTGTAAATACTGACCAAGTTTTGGGGTTGTTTATGCATTAAAACCATGTTTTTTTATTTTCTGTTTTCTGATGCTGTGATTGATATCTGGGGCCTTGCTGACTGGAGTAATCACCCCTCCCAGATTTAGCCAGTTCCTTGAGATGGTAAAGAATTGAACTGCCTGTCAAACACAACCCAACCAATCCGGAGCCCACACTCCAATCACCTCCTTTATGAGCTCTCACCCTCCAGCCACTACCCACTTGCCCTAATCACCCCTGGGTGAGGTACCAGACAACTAGGCACAGCTTCTTTGTCTTAAATATGCTAAAATTATTCAAATTAGTCAATCCTAAATCGGCTTAAGCTGCCTCACCTGTTCCTCCCCGAGCAAACCATGATAAAGGCATCGTCAGCCTCAGCCTGCCTCCTTACTGATGCTTCTTTCCTGCGGGTGCTTTTTCATGGTGTGGCATGTCCCCTCTGCTTGGGAACTGTGAGTAACAATCCATCTTTTTTAATTGCAATAGTCTCCTGATTTGTTGACCTTACTCTACCTCAAAGTTTCAGCGAATACGCTATCTTTTAAAACAGCTTCTGTCAAGCAGACTGAGCACTTTATGTGAAGGGACTACATTTCAAATGTCTTAGTATCCTCATAGTACTTAATTTGTTGTGGTTGGTTTTAGTTTTTCAATAAACACTTGTTATTTGGTTCGATTTAGGACCTATGGATTTAGAATATTATTGTGCTAAATTGAAAATAATTCACTGAAAAGGCCCACATATTTGCTTAAACAATGTGAATTGCAATTTACTACAATTCTTCAGGAAAATTGGTATAAGATAATGGGAAAGATTACTATTAGGGGTTCCTAATGAACTCTGTTTCGTTTTTTCCTTTACATTTCTCATTTATATTCCTTTAAAATGAAAAGAACTAGGATTATGATTTGATGTTTTAATAGCCTTTTAAAAAACAGGTTCTCACCTGCTTTGAAAACCAACATATACGTGAGGCCAAGAACAGGTTAAAACCTGGTCACCTCATTAATACCTTTGGTGGGGGCCAAAATCAGGCTAGGACTCAGTCTCCTCCTCAGCACCTTATTTAGTTACCTCCGATGTAGTAGCTAGGCAAGGCATTCATGAAGCGACTGAGTTCTCATTCACTTTTGGCTCTAACAAAGGCACAGAGTTTAAGGCAGATTAGGACATGTGAAAATTCCTTGTTAGACATCAGTAATGCAACCCAACTCTAGAAATAGTATGGTTGCAAGATCGTTAAGAATAACGTTAATGCCTTCTTACCATGTTTCATACTTAAAGCAAAGTGTTTTTACTGGTGGTGTCATTTCATGCATACAACTCTATATGAAAGATTCTATTATTTGACAGATGTGGGGGGGAAAAAAACTCAGAAGTGACTTATCCAAGGTCACACAGCAAACAATGGGGGAAACCTGTCTGCCTTCCTTTAGTAGCACGTTCCATTCCCCACTCTCAACCCTAGCTACTTTTATTGAAAACATTCCCCTGGCAACTATGAAGCACAGTTGAAAATGAGAAGACAGAACTTTGACAGTGTTTTCTAAACTGTGTGTCATGACATATTTGTGTATAGAGAAGTCAATTTGGTGGTCTGCAGAAACCATAAAATTAAACAGAATAGAATAAAATAGAAACTATCAGTTCATCCTATGTAGTAAGGTGAATGTCTTTCATGAAGTATTTGCACTGGATCTGAATGAAAGTGGAT
>NW_011888921.1:696196-700361 GCF_000151845.1 Pteropus vampyrus
ATGTTTCATACTTAAAGCAAAGTGTTTTTACTGGTGGTGTCATTTCATGCATACAACTCTATATGAAAGATTCTATTATTTGACAGATGTGGGGGAAAAAAAAACTCAGAAGTGACTTATCCAAGGTCACACAGCAAACAATGGGGGAAACCTGTCTGCCTTCCTTTAGTAGCACTTTCCATTCCCCACTCTCAACCCTAGCTACTTTTATTGAAAACATTCCCCTGGCAACTTTGAAGCACAGTTGAAAATGAGAAGACTGAACTTTGACAGTGTTTTCTAAACTGTGTGTCATGACATATTTGTGTATAGAGAAGTCAATTTGGTGGTCTGCAGAAACCATAAACTTAAACAGAATAGAATAAAATAGAAACTATCAGTTCATTCTATGTAGTAAGGTGAATGTCTTTCATGAAGTATTTGCACTGGATCTGAATGAAAGTGGATTTTTTTTTTTTTTTTTTTTTTTTTTTGGCAAGGCAACCCTTGCTTGACATCACAGATTGCAAGGAACTTGTCAATTTACAATCCCTTATTTTTTATGCCTACAGCACTCCTGGTCTTCCTAGGTGGTCTCCCATCCAAGTACTAACCAGGCTTGACCCTGCTTAGCTTCCAAGATCAGATGAGGTTGGGCTAGTTCAGGGTAGTATGGCCATAGATGAAAATGGATTTCTTGCTGTGATTATGAGTTCAAAATAATTCTAATAATACTAGTCTAGGTTATGAATAGCAGTGGGTGCTGAAGGAGTGCAGATAGCAGTGCTCTGGAAGAGAGCTCGATGTTATTGGAAGAAGCTCCATAACCATTTCTCATTGGAGAACCTTTGATGAAGGGTGAGAAGGCAATTAACAGTTGTGGGAATGGGACAGGCTCCTGTGGTAGAAACAGCTCTGTGAGAATGCCTCAGTCATTTGTCTTTTTTTTTTTTTTTAATTTATTTAAATTAGTTTCAAGTATACAGTAAATGTAGAAAGTCTCACGATGTTTGTGGTTATATTTCTCTGCTTCTTGGACTGGTAGTTTTTCAGCTAACAGTGACTCATGTAGAGACATGTGACTTTGATTTTTACATGATAAACCTGAGGGAGTCTGCATAAAGCTGGCTTGCTGTGAGTTAAACTTTAATCCTCTCATGGCAACAGACAAGATGTTTCCTTATTTTTGCAGCTGCCACTGAATCTGGTTGGAACCAAACCACTATCAGCTGCAGAACTGACACAATTTAGTAGCCAGGCGAGGTATTCATTTTTAATACTAATAAAACTAATGTGGTTCAGGATGATGGGCAAAATAATTTGTACCAAATGTTGCAGTTTTTTTTGTTCTGAGTAATAGTTCTTCGTACTTTAGGAAGTTGGTTTTACTTTGAGCTTTACTCTTTGAATTATTCCCATTTAAAAGGGGAAAAGCCGAACTGGTATATCCTGACATAAAACCCACACTTTTACACTTGAAGTTTAACAAAGTAGCTGTTACTTTAAAAACCAAATGCCAAGTGCCTGTATTTACCTCTTAGAAGAAAGGAGAAATTTTAAAGAATTAAAAGTAATTTGGGCAAATATTGCTATGAGTGTTTTCCTAGAGCTTCTATTACAAGTCCTATAAACATGTTGCTCAATACTTGCTCACCTTGGCACCTTGTCAGAAACTATCTTAATCTAAGGTCATGCCACTCTGAATGTGCCCCACCTCATCCGATCCTGGAAGCTAAGCAGAGTTGGGCCTGGTAAGTACTTGGATGAGAGACCACCTAGGAAGACCAGGTGCTGTAGGCAATTAAAAAAAAAAAAAGAAAGAAAAAGAAAAACTACTAACTGGGTGCATACACATGTCCTCAAGACTGCATACACATGTCCATTCTGACCTAATTGTTTTATCAGTGCTTGTGACTAGAACACTTGTTTCCCCAACACGACTTCTCCTTGCAAAATAGGTACGTATCAAATTAAGGTTTCCAAGTGGTACCACAATAGGCAAAACACGACATCTTTTTTCCCATATTTTGAAAATTGTTATTGAACTCAAAACATTAGGTTAATTATTGTAGAGGTCAAAATTAGTCTAATCTCTTCCCAAACTCCTCCCTAACCCCACCCAGATGACATTACACAATCACTGAAGTTCGTAAAATTTTTTCTGTTCAAATTATAATCAAGTTCTGGTAAATTAACATGTAGTCATTTGAGCATTTTTTATGAGAATACTTGTTTGTGTAGTGATTTCAGACACACCCACCCACCCCTGCACACAAGTAGAGTGGGGCTAAACAGCTTCCACCGTATTTCTGGCCTTGGTCGGTATCTGATGTAGTTCCATAGAACAACTTAACAGCCATAGGCAGTAACTTTTGGTTACAAAAACTAGATTAAAATCCCGATGAACTAATTATTGTTTTTCCTGCCATTTTTCTCTTCCCCTTTTGATTGAAACGTAATAAAAATCCAAAATAGAATAAAACATTTAAAAGCAACAATAATTTGTTACTAAAAATATTAATTAAAACATCAAAGTTTCCATTTTTTATCTAAATTTCAAGTGTTAAAATAGCCCAATAATACCCAAAATCTGTTGAACAATTTGCATGTCAGTGTGTAGACAGGGTTGACATCATTTAGAGCTTCTGCTGTGGTTGCCACTATGAGTGTGTTATATAAAAGTATGAACGTAATATAAAAAAATATAAGATTATTTCTTCTGAGGGCTTGTTATTACAAACCCATACAACACTTTATATTTTTAAATGGACGTCACCCTATATATTGATACATGATCTTATTGAGTATAACATTAATTGTGCCAGAAGTTTTAATTAAATTGAATACACTTATATCAAAAACCTCTACAGACAATATGCAGTTTCCTTCATCATCATTACCAAAAATGCAATTTGTCCATTCATTCAAACTTTATAAAATATATATATCTCTATACCTGAAATGTAATGTGTGCTATTAGAAATAAAATTTAAAAATAACAAACACAAAACAACTCCGTGCATATCGGGAATCCAAGACAAAAGAAAGAAATCGAATGGTGTATTCATGGCCTAATTATGGACTAGAATCTGCTAATAGCTACATGATTCAATTGAACTTGCTCTTCCATTGTAAAATGTATCCTGAGTGTTGCCTAAAATATCTATATTATATACATAACTTTGAAACAGTACTTACCATATAGTATCATATTTTCTTTGATTCCTTAATTTCTTAGATTATACCTTATTAGAATACAAATACTGCATATTTTTATGCAGTAGCTGGTATATAATTATTTTTAATGAGTATTTTTAGTCAATTAATGAGCTTAAACCAACACAATGTAGATCATATTCAAACATATTGTATTACACATATATATGTACACATATATCATACCATCTACAAATAACGAGATATCCCATCAAAGATATTGTCCTACCAGCAATTAAGTTGTGTGCGTGCATGCGTGCACGTGCGTTTCTCAGAATTCCCAGCATATTAAGGTGCAAAGGGGACTAGGAAATCACTTTGGGATTGCTGAGGGCAGTGTTCTTTGAAGAAGAGTTAGTTCTGTGTATGGGAATTAGCCCCAGTGGAATGCACTCGGTTGCCAGAAAGAAAAGGCCTATGATGACTCCAGGTTTATGAGGTGTTAGCTGCTGGAAATTTGAACTAAAAGAGCGTTTAAAGCGGCACCCTTGGGAGTTTGTGTGTGGGACACCCTCTCACAATTTACCCATCAAATGGAGTCATCCTTCATGGCAGTGAGTAAGCACGATCTGTCAGAATATTTGGGAGAATAAAACAGCACATGGTAGTGAAAAACAAAATGCAGTAAGCCTTCTACAGGAGTCCCTAGAGCTTTTAGACAATTAAGAGGTAGGACTTCCTGCTACTATGGCTTGTAAGGACCAGAGAAATTAATTTTAAAAATAAAAACTATGATTATATTTGTAACTAAAGGTACGAAGCTATTCATATTGGAGATAAATGTGTGTTTAGTTACCAAAAGTGAGAAATACAAAAAACTTACATGACATTATAATTTCATTTGAAGAAAGAGAATGATAGTTTCCAAAGTATCTTTCTATATCACATTTGTAAGGAAGATGGAAAACATTTTATGCCTAAAGTATGGGTTTTAAAAATATTGGACTTACATTCTATGAGAATTGCCGAA
>NW_011888921.1:700411-713673 GCF_000151845.1 Pteropus vampyrus
AGTAAGCCTTCTACAGGAGTCCCTAGAGCTTTTAGACAATTAAGAGGTAGGACTTCCTGCTACTATGGCTTGTAAGGACCAGAGAAATTAATTTTAAAAATAAAAACTATGATTATATTTGTAACTAAAGGTACGAAGCTATTCATATTGGAGATAAATGTGTGTTTAGTTACCAAAAGTGAGAAATACAAAAAACTTACATGACATTATAATTTCATTTGAAGAAAGAGAATGATAGTTTCCAAAGTATCTTTCTATATCACATTTGTAAGGAAGATGGAAAACATTTTATGCCTAAAGTATGGGTTTTAAAAATATTGGACTTACATTCTATGAGAATTGCCGAATTATCACTCAACTACTTGAGAAGAGTTAAATTTTCCCAAAGCAGAGAGCAAGTAGTGAAGAAGTCTGAAGTCTACTGGGAATCTTAATTCTTTGAGAGAGAAGGAAATTAAAGAGCTTGTGATCCTCAATATACTTGACATTCCAAGAAATTTTATAACAAAAGAGGAATTAATTAATCTATGAAAGTTATAAAAAGAAAAGTACTTGTACTTTTCTCCAGAGAAAAAGTTTTTAAACTCAACAGTAAATGCTCTGAGCAGGGAAGGAGAGAGAGTGGGGAGAGAGAGGAGCCGGGAACAGAGGTCAAAGGAGAGAACAAAAACCTCAGGGCTCAGAGAAAGGAGTCTGAGGCAGCACAGTGGCCCAAGATGGGGAACTGAATGATAATGTCAAACAAATTGAATATTACACAGTGGCAACTGCTGCCTATGAAAAGCCAAAGCAAATGGAGATGTTCACATCTAAGAGTAAAACAATTATCTTGTATCTTACTCCCATTTTACTCTCCTGTTAATTCTGTCCTACTAAATGAGAGGTAAGGGTGACATGTTCAATAACAGTTCCAACGAGAAAATGAAATATTTACAGAAGAGAGTTTAGTGGGGCATATTCTTCTAAGTAATGCATGGACAGTAGTAGGCACAGGGCATAGACTCAGTCAAGAGTATTTGAACTGAATCCGTAGATGGCTAAATATTTATTGAGTTACCTAGTAAAATGGGGAATGGAATAAGGTCATATATCAATTTTGTCCACTATACTTACATTGCACTTCCAAATAATTTTGGCATTCATACTTATGATAAAAAAAAAAAAAAATTCTTATGGTAAACAATTGTGGGTCTGTCAACTAAAATTTGAAGTACAAAAAGGTAAATGCTATGACTAAGTATTCCATATTATCTTGTATACTCTTATATGTACATAGTAGCTATTCAATAAATAGTTGGTAAATTTATTAAATACTAATAAATAACTTAGTTTCTTCCTATCTCCTAGTCCTGCCTCCATTGCAGTACAATTTAAAGATATTTGAATTTGAAGTATTCAGAATACTAAATTACCCCCCTTCACCCCCTTCTTTTTCCTTCTCCTTCTCCTCTTTCCTCCTTCTCCTTTCCAGTTTTTGCTAGTACCAAAAAATAAAGGTTTTTATATTGATCTTACATCCTATGAACTTCCTAAATTCTTTATTTCTAGTAGTTTTTTTTTGTGTGTGAATTCCTCAGGGTTTTTTTACATAGATTATTATATCGCCTATGAATAAAGACTGGAAAGGTAGGTGTAAAACTAGAACTTTCAGTACAATACTGAGTAAAATGGATGAGAGCCAACTTTCTTGATTTGTTCCTGATTATAGAAAGAATCTGTTAAGTATAATGCTGCATGTTTATGTTAGATGGCCTTTATCAGGTTGAGGAAGCTCCCTTGTATTCCTAGTTTACTAAGAATTTTTATCATGAGTCCTAAATTTTGCCAAATAGTTTTTCTGCACCTACTGAGAACATGCTTTTCCTTCTTTAGTTTGTTAACATGGTAAACAGCATTGATTGGCTATCAAAATGAGGCAGCTACCTTGCATCCTGAGATGAACCTCACTTAGTAATGTTATATCATCTGATAAAACTCACTTCTGGATTCTATTTGCTAAATTTTCTTGAGAATTTTGCATTTAAGTTCACGAAATGTATTGGTCTGTAGCTTTCTTTGTAATGTCTTTGATTTTGTTATCTGGGTATTTCTGTCCTCATAGAATGAGTAGAAATGTGTCCTCTCACAGTTTCTCAAAGGATTGTTTGAGAAATAAATTCTATTAGTACTATAGATTTAGAAATAAACAGTATAAAGTGATATTGGAGTTCTGTGTCTTATGCTTTACAATATACATACTGTTTTATATAAAAGAGATATGTCAATGTAAAGTTAACACATGAACATTAAAATCAATAAAACATGTTATCTATACGTGTTTGTTATTATGCCATCTACAAAAATGAATTACAAGTCAAAACAATGTAAAGAGTTCTCTTGTGGAAACAATTTAATAACAATGTTTTGAAACCAAACCCTATATCACATCAACAAATAATAAATGGCAGGGTGTGGACAAAAAGTAATGTTGAATTTCTCATACAAGGTAGAGTTTAGCTAAATCTTTTAATTCCTGGCTTTCAAATTTAGAGAAATGAGGTTAAAGGTTTTTTATTAGTAGAACTAAAAGTAGTTTATATAACTACCAAATTCTGCAGTGTTTGAAAGAAAATAAAAATTGTCCATGTGTTTGTATATGTGTATGTTTGTATTTATCTACATACATACTGAGTAAAAAAATTAAACTCAAGATGAGAACTACAATTTTAAATATAATTTATGAAAGAAAACAGTAATCAATTTTACTCAATTAAAATAATTATTTTTTTAAAAAAACTATGCTGTTTAAACAGATATTCTAAAAACGAAATGTCAGAGAATGGTCAACAGCCACCACCACCAGAACAACCACCACCACTAGATACTCAAGATGTATCAAGCAAAGATTAAAAAAAAAAATGTGCAAGTTAAAACACAAGACAGAAAACTTAAGTAGGACTAGAGAGAAATGTCAAAATATAAACAATGACATTAATAGAATGAATAACCTAATTTCAACATAAAGAAAAAAACTTAGAAAAAAATTAACCAAACACAATTGTTTGACATTACACATCTATTTCGGCTTTTAACAAGTCAAACGCATAAAAATAAATGAGTACGGAAAATCTAAGTTATAAAATTAGTGAAGTTAAGTGTTTATAAATGTATATATAATGTATTTCCCACAAGTTACGGCCTCACAGCCTTTAACTTAAAATGTTTTAAACTTATCATTGAAGAATAGTATAGTGTACCACCATGTATCCATCACTTCAATAGTTAACTCATAGCCTACATTCTTCATCCCACTCTGGATTTTTTTTAAAGCAAGTCCAAGGCATCATACCATCCCAACTGTTAACACTCACTTTTTATCTCTAGAACATAATTTCAATAACATTACATTTAAAAATTAACAAATCTTAAATGTGATCAAATACATTTCCAGTGACTAAATTCCCTCAGTTGGCTCAAACATTAAAATAAAAGTTGGTTTTTCAAATCAAGATAATTGCAAATGAAAAAGAAAATAACGGCTACAATTAGAAGACCAACTGTATACTCATACAGGAAAAATTCTAGAAGGAAATACATCAAATTGCTAATATTTCTATGTGGTGAAATTAAAACTTCTAAAATTCTCTTTAGGCCTTCCAACAACTTTCTAAATTTCCTAACATCGAAAAAACCATTGTAGTCATCATTGTGAATAAACAATGTGTTTGTTAACATCAGTTTAATCTGGTTAAGAATAGTAATCAAGTTGTTAGTAAACTATTGCTGTTTGTTTTCCCTACTACATTAATTTGTGAAGGATTTTTCTAGGTAAAATACAAATAGAAGGGTCATTCATTAAAAAAAAAAAAGGCATTCTTTTTCAACATTCTGTCTCTAAATGGAATTTTAAAACATGGTCTCATTAGCCATAATGGTTATTAAGCTTTCTAAAGTAACTCTCCTTAACCAAGTGCATTGCTTTTTGAAATTCATTTCAAAGCAGATTCCAGAAACACTGACTTTAGTAAAAAAGTATGTTTATTTGTATTTCTATGCTATTGATATCCAAGAAGTTCATTTTAGGAAATAGTCTAGATTCTCAGTGGTATGTTTGAGCTATATAGGTCTGTTTCCTATCTTGTCCCTGCTGAGCTGATGTTCTGCTTGAAACTAACTGCACTTACGCTCCAATATTTATTTTTTCTGTCCTTGGGCTCTGTTTGAGGGTTCTGAGGATATTATTACAAAGATATTCTGTGTGAACTGTCTCAAAATGTCTTTTATTTCTGTGGCATTAAGGAGGCAAAGTGATTCGATGGGTAGTGGAAATTCAAATGTGTAGGCTATGCCATTCCTCCTCTTCCTACCTGTGCATATACATACACACACGTGCACACATATAGCACAGAAACCTTTGTTCATTAAGGATTTCTGACAACTCCAAGGGCCTAAAGACATTTCATCTTGGGCTCAAAGTTTAGGCTGATGAGAAAAACTTTTAGGGAGGAAAATAGAGATGTATCCCATATGTTCTAAATTTTTTTCTAGATGCTAATTTTCTTACTCCTCCATTAATCTAATATGTAGTCTTTCTCAGATGTTTACAAATTTAAAATTTGGATTTAAATTTTCATTGCAAAGAGACATATTTAATGGAACTTCTGTTTTAGAACTTGAGAATCACAAACAAGTTGGGGAAGGAGGGTAGGATGGGAGTAGTATAATTGGGCCAGTAAGAGAGGAAATTATCATAGTTTCCCCCAAATCATGCAATATCAGTAGTGGTAAACTGTCCTGGACATGGGTGGGGAAATATTTCAGCTAGCACTGAAATACTAGTCTCTAGTACATTCACTCTCCCATGGGCATACGCCTAGTATATGACAGAGGTTTCTAACAGACAGATCTGGGTGACTTTCCATAATCTTCTGTAATTACTTATGTGTTTGAGTGTATGGAGCACTGATGAAGATTGAAGGCCCTAAGCACCCTTCTGACCTGCCTTGGTTTCTACAATAAGCATCATTAGAGTAACTTCTTTGAGTTGTGGTAGTTCAGTCCTAATGGGAGAAATAACATTAACCCATTAGAACCAGCTAAAATAATAGTATTGTCTAGTTTAAAAGATTAGCTGACAGCCGTATAGAATAAATGAGCACAAAACATATTTAGGAGGAGAAGGAGGGAGTTTGGAAAATGGTGTATTATCAGACAGGGTTTTGCAAGGAAAACTGTCCAACCCAGAAAATTTGAGGGTGGTGGATTTCTTGACAGTGGTCACTAATTAATTCAATATTTTGCTAGCCGCCTCCTGGCAAATTCAATCCAGTGTTGTTTCTCTGCAAAAAAAAAAAAAAAGTTTAAAGTTTGGTTATGTTGTTCTAGTCCCAATTCTCCTGCCACCTTTCTTTTGGTTTCTCAGTTATGTTTCTCTAACATAGTTTATCTTTATGTTCTGGTGATTTTAAACCTCAGAAAATAGTTTGAACATGCAACAAAGTAAATGCCTTTGGTTGTACAGATTGTAAATATTTCCACATAAAATGAGATGCTTTCATGTTTTCAGTTCAAGGAAGATGTAAGCTGTATAATAAAATATAATAACCTGAATAACAGTTGTTTATACAACTGGGCTCTCAAGTTTGATGTATTCAGAAACATAGTTCTTAGCTCAGCAAGGACTTAATGTTGGCCTATTTCTGGAATATGATTCTCTGGCATCCTGAATCTGATTTAAATAAACCCCCAAGAGAAAAATTTGGTGAGAGAAGAAAGTTAACTTCCCTGGAATCATTACCTTGATGATTTTTCTTTCAATGCTACTTAACACATGATCACCAAAGACTTAAACCTGCTACAGATCTCTGAAACAATGAGGACTTCTAGTTTAACATGAAGAATCAGATCTCCAACTCCCAAACCTAACTCTTTCCCTTGACATCTAGTTAAAATGTCCATGAATGTACATATTAAAGACCAAAATTGACATTAATCCTCAGAAGAAAAGATAACACAATGGTTCAAAAATCCAAGAGAAATGGACAGTAATTGTGTCATATTTGCAGCCCTCTAATACGTTCGACCTTCCTGATCCTGAACAGGAAAGACAATCTCAAAAGGCAGCATGACTCTAAGGATTCTACTATCAGCCTGATTCTGAAAGACTGTCAGAGCCCAGGCTTTAATTTGGGTCATTTTATAGATTTTGGTCTTTATTTAAAATGCAGTGACAATATATTAGAGTTTTAAGGCAAGATAGAGATTTACACTTTTAAATAATTACAGGGGCTACAATGTAGAAAGTAGTTTGTAAAAGAGCAGGAATGTGTTCAAGACCAGTAATAGATTAGCAAAGAGGATAGCATCAGAAACTGAAACAAATGGACAGCTTTAGAAAGTAATCTAAGAGGAAGTAAAACTGGGAAGCCATGATTAATTGACTGTAAGGGCTGATAGAATAAAAGAAGCAAAAGAAAATAATAAACACATGCTTATCCAAAATCTGTAATAAAATTATTTAATCCAATCCAACATCTGTTTCTATTTAAAAACAAAAATAGGAAAAATCTATTAAGCAAGGAATAAAAGAAAGCTTCCTTTTGGTGACAGACAATATCAATCTGAAAACAAAGCCAGTCTCATATAGTTTCATAAGATATAGTTTGATGTAATATAGTTTCAATTCTCAGATGCCTATTTCAGGATTTAATGTTTCAAAA
This sequence comes from Pteropus vampyrus, assembly GCF_000151845.1. Lineage (NCBI taxonomy): Eukaryota > Metazoa > Chordata > Mammalia > Chiroptera > Pteropodidae > Pteropus > Pteropus vampyrus. Next base: position 707,110 of record NW_011888921.1, read on the forward strand.
ATCAGGTGTGTCCTACAGTTACTGAAAAACTAACAATTTATTGACCATCATTTGGAAGATCATGTCACATTCTATTTTAACTGTAGGACAAATCTGTCTTTCAGGAGAATTGCTTAGTCTGTTCTTTTTCTTATTTCCTTTTCTTGCTTAGTTAAAATCCCTTGTATAAAGGCAATTGCTCCTCTATTAGTCTCCTAAGACTACCTTCTTTCCATCACATTTTAATTCTTCAGTTTAGTCAAGACAGATTCAAATTTCACATTTCCTCATTCGGTACATTACCTTGATCAGCAGCTTAATAATTTAATCTATCGGAATTTCACTTTCATAATCTTAAAATGGGGATAGGTGAGCCTGCATTCTAGAGTTGTTTTAGGAGGCACGCGCTTGTAAAACATATTGCATTGTAACTGATAAATTATAGCAGCTCAATAAATGGTAGTTATTTCACCAGATGCTCCTCTATCATGATGTACTACAAAGGGAATCATGCTAAATCACATTAAAATCATCTTAATATGTACCGAACTCTACTCATCATATCATCACCTCAGTATTTTTTCCATGACAGCTTCATTTTCTGATTGCTTTATTCCAGCTAACATTGTAAAATTTCCATTCTTTGATTTCCTCATCCCACTAGAATTCCAACATCTGCTCTGTTGCTATCTTACTTCTGTCTCCAAAATATTGCTTATATTTGTCTCTGCATTTTCATTTTTGTTTATTCTTATTCAAGTCATCACCAATTCTTTAACCATCGGCAACTTGAAATCATTGTAGTAGACACCTAACAAGTTACTCACCTCTATTTTCTCATTCCCTGCTAGTATCTGTTCTACCTGTGGCTGTGTTGCTGTAAACTGTCTCAAAAATTTTAGAAGTTACCCAATAAATAGTCAAACTCACCATTTAAACCCTTCCCTGTCCAATTTACATTTGCCTTTATAATATTATTTCCCATTATTCTTCTACAAGGACTTCATAGCTCAATGACACTAGAATACCAGCTGTTTCACAAACACTCTGAATTTTCTTCTGTTTGAGTCTTAGCTCTTATCCTCTTCTGCCTGGACATCTCTTCTCACTAAAATCAATGATTGAAATCCTATTTCTTAAGGTTTAGCTAAAATGCCCATTCTTCTATAATGCATTTTCCTTAATTCATCCCATTCAACCAACCAACTGAATAAAAGTCTACTTTTCTCTGAAATATCATAGCACCATAGGCCTTACACATACTCATTAGCCTCTAGGGATTTTTACTATAACTTTACAATTTATATAATCTCTCCCTGAGTCTAAGTTATTATGAAACCTGGATGTGTCCTGAGAAGCTAATCACATTGTGCTTGTTCAAAAATATATTTTTAGGTAAGTTTTCACCATTTATTTGGAGGAGAACATGAGTGTTGCATGGATAATGGAGAGAAGTAAACCATCAGACTGTTTTCTCTAAAATTTCAGCTTTGAATCCCCAGATCATCTCACTCTGTAAACAAAAGCCAATATACTTAATCACTTTCATAGGAATCTGTTATTTAAGCAAGCCCCTTGGAAGCATTTCTCACCCTACACCCAAACTGTCTTATCGGAAAAGCCCCTTCTACCACTTATACTCCTCAGTATAAGGATTTCTGGTATAAACATTTAAAATTTATTATTATATGTATTATGCCCCAATGACGTTTTAGTACCCTGTCTAGACTTGTGTCCTAAGCAGATCCTGGCTATCTTATTTCTACTATATTTTGGTATCTGGGGAACTTTCAGGTGCTGAAAACAATGATTGCAAAAAAGATTCCAACTCTTCGAAGTAAAATAAATTGTCATAAGTAATTGCATGTTTTTAATTTATACCAACTCAATACCTGTTTTGGGTGGGCATGTGAGTTCAGTGAACATCTGAATAAGATATCCAATGATAAGGAGTGATGGAGGGGAAAACCGATTTAACTAGGTACCCATTTATCACCTCCCTTAACAAAGTATAGCCCAATCTTGCCATATGTTTCTCTCCTCACTGGTGGCTACCATCTCAATTTTCCTACTTCATTGTGATATTTAAGTTTCTAGACATGAACTATTAATGCTAATGTTAAGTGCAAATGATCAACTATTCTAAAGGATTATTAACATGTACACATACAAAATGTTTGTTTTAATTGGTGTAGTGCAGTATTTGTAGTGCAATACAAGGATGAAAATAGTTCAAATTAATGACTCTCTCATCTCCCGTTTTGACAGCCCCTTTTCCAAAGCACTAGTATTACCCACTTAGAAAGTGGATTGATGCCAGTGCTCAGAGAACAACTACTTCAGTACACCAGATGGTACTAAAAATTCCAAAATTCCTACAACAGCTGTATCTTTGACAACAAAATTAATACCAGCTGAAATACCACTGCTATGTGAAGGGCATAATCAGGCTCTTCAGTCTAATATAACTAGCCACATTTTAAGGTATAGTAAGAAATAACAAAAACCAAAAACGTGATCTGATCACTTCTTGTTAGATGTCAATCAGGTGTTCTGCCTGGTATCAAAAACCAGGAGCGTAACCCCCAGGACGTTTATCATGGAACAGCTGCTCTTCTCAGAAGGTGAATTATACCTTCCCCTAGAGCAACCATTAATCCATTATCACATTTTCATCACGAAGCTTTCCCAAAGAGCATAGTGTTTTTAAAGTCTGTATTTGAGGAAATAAATCTTTTAAGGAGAATTTGACTAGAATCTTAAATTCTTCAGGTTGAAATATCTTTTTTTTATTATAAGATCTAAAAGATCTTGTGAAGAATATGAGCACTTTAAGCCTGGTTTAAAATCAAGTTTGAAATGTGTAATTTGAATCCGGTTTGATAAACCTATACATCTGATTTGTGTATATCCACAAAAATATTGGATTATGAGTTTGAAAATCAGAAGGAAGAGATGATGAGTATTAGTCTAAGTGCAAAGGTAATTAAAGTGTTAATTAACACCTTACAGAAAATAAAATGATATTAAGTATATAATTATTTTCTTTCATTTAAGTAAAACACTGGGTAGGTGTTCCAAATGGTTGTAAGAAAATAAAGAATGCAAAATTCTAAGCTTTAAAAGGAATAAGTTAGGAGGACACTATTAGCTTTTTAAGAGAAATTTTGCTTCAAGACTAATTTTTAGATTATTTAGTGATCTGCCCTTATGTACATCTCACCTGAAGCAAAAGCACATTGTTAGGGTGGAATAGAATATATTTAACCTAACTCCTATCCAAATACACTCCAAAGAGAAGTTTGCTGAGGGACTTACATAAAGTATAGATTAGGAAAATGTCTTCATTTCCATTTTTACCACTAAATCAGAGAAATCAGCCTTCCTCAGACATACTTTTATATTTAAAAATTAAACAATAAAATATTGATAAGACGAGTGAAAGCAGCCGAGGGGAGTGAAGACAACCGATTGCAATCTTAAGATCAAATTTTCTCTAATAGATAATTCTTTGTTATGGGGAGCGGGGGGAGGGTAAGGGCTGTTCTGTGCATTTAGGATGTTTAGCAGCATCCCTGGTTTCTCCCCACTAGATGCTAGTAGCACCTTCATTCTGTGACAACCAAAAATATCTCCAGGCTTTACCAAATGTTTCCTAGGATACAAAATTGTCCTCAGTTAAAAACCATAGCTTTAGAATGATAGTGTGCAATTCTTAGGTATAGATTTTATTTAGGTAGTTCAAAATGACAATACCATCATTTATTGACATAGTTCAAAATGACTAAGCTCCTTGAGGGTATGGACTAACTTTTTGTTATGACAGTACAGTTCTTGTTAGAAGGGGTAATTAAAATACTTGTCAATTTATGTAATTAGGCACACAATTTTGTGGCATTGACAACCCAAAAAAGTGGGAATGGAGCTGAAAAGTAGTTTTTATATATTATTAAAGTTAAGCTGCCATAAATTCAGAGTGTGATAACTTTAGGATGTTAATTGAAATCCTTGTGATAACCATTAAGAAAATAGCTTTAGACTATACACTAAAGAAAATGAGAAAGGAATTTAAACATTTTACTATAAAAAAACTAAACACAAAAGACAATAGAAATTAGAGACAAAACAGTAAGGTATATAAAAAACAAATAGCACAATGACAGAACTAAGTCCCTTGATATCACCAATTACTTAAAATGCAAATGGATTAAATACTCCAGTCAAAAGACAGATTGGCAGAATGTGAGAGACTCCCTGGAGATCCAAGGATTACATAGGTACCCATGTCTTACAGTGCTAGTCCTTCAAGCAGTGGTCATAGGCTATTAAAGAAAAAAAAGATGGCAAACTAGATTTAACCTGTAGGTTATAGTTAGCCAGCCACTAATCTATATCACTGAAGTATATAATATGTAAAAGATGTCCTCTTTGAAGTTAAGTCACTACTGTTCCTTATGCTACTAAGAAAGAGACATAGCAATTAGTGGTTTTCTTTGCATTTTGGAGGCAAGGTATACTACATTGAGATATAAATATAGGAGTTTTACCTTTGGCCCGAAAGCCAGTTTCAATTAGGTTCATAGAAAGAAGTGCTCCATTTAGTTCAGGCTGCAATGAACACAGTTCTGTTACTCACCTGACTGATTTCAATGGTTCTTAGAGTATTTCTAACAGATTAAATGGCCATGTTAAGCATATGGCATGAACCAGTAGAAGAACTGGTAGGGCCCTAAAATTTCAGAACATGGCCTTAAGTTCTTTGGCAACTATTTACTTTTGAAAAGTTTTAACTTGGTAAATATTGAACATTAAGTTACTATGCAATCCAAGGTAACTAATATGAACTGGATGCTTTACAATCAACATTAACATAAATTCAGACATTCCAAGCAATACTTCATAAAAAGTAGAAAAAAAAATGAGGTTAGGTCTGAATTGGTCCTGTAGAAACAAGTTACATGAACCAATTGCTTACACTCTTGCCTTCCTATGCCTGCTGCTTTGTCAGCCCTCATTCAACAGCACTTATGGTTTTTTGAGATGATTGAGAGAAGATCTTTGGATTATTTTACAAGTATATTTTCATGATATTCTGGCACCAGCTGGAAATGGCCTATGGATGGATTAGAGCCCTACTGAAGTGTGACCACAGTACATAAGAAATATTTGGCCAGTGTAAAACAAAATCAAGTAAATATATCTTGTTTTCCTCTTACAGCGGAAAGAGAGATGATGGTCTAAATCAAAGATACATACAAATCTTAAGACTGACGTGAATTTTTAGAAAAAGATATAGAAATAAATCTCCAAGAATGGTCTCAAAATATGTTCCATATGAAAAAGCCCACACTAGTTGACAAGTTCTGTAGATATCCTTGAGCCTCATTTCTCATCATTGCCAATAGCTTCATGGCACAGTAGCAGAAGTCTAAGGTGGCAGAAATTTATGCACTGCATAAGAACTTCTTTTGTTGCGGATCCATTCAAAAGTGACAGCTTTTCAGGTAAAAGGTAAAGCATTATATTTATACTTCCATGTAACATACATTGCCACAAATGTAAAGAAACATCTATTATTGTGTCTTAGTAGCAGAGCGAAAAGCATCATATTTTCAAGGATAAGTGATTTTTCATGCACTCAACAAAATGGACTTATTTTTACCAAGGTTTACTCAGCTACTACCATCACTGATTTCTCCATTTGCAAACAGCAGCAAATGAGTTACCATTATCTCAGAGTAACTAGTTAGTTACCTGGTGGCTGGTTGATTATAATGGAATACTTTCTTCATGGGTGGAAGTATCTATTTCAATTTGTTTTCATTTGTTTTCATAATTATTCTAAATGTATTAGTTTTTCTGTCTACCATACTTCTTCCAGTACTATTATCAGTGGAGTTATAAAGGCTTTATATGCCATTATCATATACCATACCACACCACATGTACTCTCTTCACTTTACAATTAGATTCAAGGCCTAGAGCCAACGACCATAAATTCACTGTTGTGAAGACTCCATTTCCCATAAGCAGCTAGACTTACAGAATGGTTGAGTGCTTTGTAAAAGACTCATTTATTTCACCATCTGGGAACCATGCCTTGTGAAGTTGGAATGCTGTCCTACAGGAAAGAGTATATGTTCTGACCAGTGACCAGTATAATGGTACTGTTTCTTCTATAGATATGATATAGGAGTCTGAGAATAAAAAGGTAGAAATTGGAAATTTCTTAAATAACCCACACACAAAATATTTCTTTTTTATTCCTTAGATTCTTGGCTCTGTTTAAACATTTTCAATTGCAGTTGACATACAATATTATATTAGTTTCATGTGTATAAAATAGTGATTTGATATTTATATAACTTAAAGCAATCAGCCCATTAGGTCTAATACACATTTGACGTTATACTTAGTTATCTGACTACATTCCCTATGTTGTGTTTTATATCTCCATGACTGTTTTTATAACTGGCAATTTGTACTTCTTAATCTCTTCACCTTTTTCACCCATCCCCTCAACCCCATTCCCATCTGGCAATGATGTATCTATGAGTTTCTGTTTTGTTCCTTTATCATTTTTGA
>NW_011888921.1:714033-730690 GCF_000151845.1 Pteropus vampyrus
AGATCTGAAGTAAAATCTCATTATGGGTTTAATTTGCATTTCCATAATTAAGGATGTTGAGCAACTTTTCATATGTCTACTGGCCAACTGTATGTCCCCTTTGGAGAAATTATTAAGTGCCTCTGCCCATTTTTTAATTGGATTGCTTTGTGGGTTTTTTTTTTTTTTTTTTGGTGTTAGGTTTTAAATGGGATTGTTTTTATAAATTATCTTTCTGTTTGCTCATAGTTGGTGTATAAAAATGCCACTGATCGCTGTATAATAATTTTGTGTTCTGCTACTTTACTGAATTCATTTATTCTAATAGTTTTTTGGTGGACTATTTAGGGCTCTCTCTATATAGTACTGCGTTATCTGCCAATATTGATAGTTTTACTTCTTCTATTTCAGTTCGAATGCCTTTTATTTCTTATCTAATTGCTGTGGCTAGTACTTTCAATACTACGTTGAATAGAAATGATGAAAGTCAACATCTTTCTCTTTTTCCTGATCTTAATGAAAAATCTTAGCTTTTCACCATTGAGTATGATGTTAGTTGCGGATTTGTCATATATGGCCTTTATTATGTTCCGGTATGTTTTGCCTATTCTCACTTTGCTGAGAGTTTTTATCATAAATGGATACTAGATTTCATCAAATGCTTTTTCTGCATCTATCGAAATTATATGATTTTTATCCTTCATTTCGTTTATGTCCTATATCATGTTAATTGATCTGAGGATATTGAACCAATCTTGCATATTGGAAAAAATTCCACTTGATTATGGTATATGATCTTTCTTATTGTAATTCTGAATTCAATTTTCTAATATTTTATTGAGGACTTTTACATCTATATTCATCAGGAATATTGGGCTATAATTTTCTTTTATTATAGTGTCTTTTTTTTTTATATATATATCAGGGTAATGCTGGCCACATAAAACGAGTTTGGGAACTTTCCCTCTTCAATTTTTGGCATAGTTTGAGAAAGATAGGTATTCTTTGAATGTTTGGTAAAATTCACCTGTGAAGCCATCTGGTCCAGGGCTTTTGTTTGTTGGGAGGTATTTGATTCAATTGCATTAGTGTTATTGGTCTGCAGATTTTCAACTTGTTCCTGATTCAGCTTTGGAAGATTGTTTCTAGAAATTTATCTATGTTTTCTAGGTTGTCCAATTTGTTGGCATATAATTGTTTGTAGTATTTCCTTATCTTTTTTATTCTTATGGTGCCCATTGTCACTTCTCTTTCATTTCTGGTTTTATTTACTTGGGCCCTCTTTTTTTTCTTGATGAGTCTGGCTAAGGGTTTATCAATTTTGTTTACCTTTTTAAAGAACCAATTCTTGGTTACATTAATCTTTTCCATTGCTTATTTTTTAGACTCATTTATTTCTATTCTAATTTTTAGCATTTTCTTCTATTCACTTTGGCCTTTGTTCTTTCTCTAGTTCCTTTAGGTGTAATGTTACATTGCACCTAATATTTGAAATATTTTTGTTCCTTGAGGTAGGCCTGCATTGCTATAAATTTCCCTCTTAGAATGCTTTGGTATTGTCCCATAGATTTTTGGGTCATTGTGTTTTCATTTTTGCTGGCCTCAAGATACCTTTTGATTTCTTCCTTGATCTCACTCTTAACTCATTCATTGTTCAGTAACATGTTATTTTGCCCCTACATGTTTGTGTTTTTCAGTTTTCTTCTTGCAATTTACTTCTAGTTTCATACCATTGTGATTAGAAAGATACTTGATATGATTTCAGTCTTTTTAAATGTACTGATACTTGTTTTGTGGCCTAACATGTGGTCTATACTGGAAAATGTTCCATGTGCAGTTGAAAAGGATTTATATTCTGTTGCTTTTGGGTGAAATGTCCTAAAAATATCAATTAAAGTACACTGTTGATTTTCTGTCGTGATGATCTAACATTGGTATCAGTGGAGGGTTAAAATCCCCTACTACTACTGTATTACTATAAATCTCTCCCTTTGTCAATATTTTATATATTTAGGTTGTCCTATGTTGGGTGCATAGATGTTTATAAGACATAACTTCTTGTTGGATAGATCACTTTATCGGTATGAAATGCCCTTCCTTGTCTCTTGTTATAGCCATTGTTTTAATGTTTTGTCTAGTATAAGTATTGCTGCTCCAGCTTATTTTTCATTTCCATTTGCAAGAAATATCTTTTTCTATCCCTTTAATTCTGTCTTTTGATCTGTAGTGAGTCTCTTACAGCATATGTATAGGTCTTGTTTTTTATTCATACAGCCATCCTATGTCTTTTTATTGGCATACTTAGTCAATTTACATTTAAAGTAATTGTTAAGCATGTAGTTATTGCCATTCTATTGTTTTCTGATTGTTTTGTAGTTCTCTGTTCCTTTCTTATTCTCTTGCTTGTTGATGACTTTCTATAGTGCTGTGTTTGGATTCCTTTATATTTATTTCTTATATATCTCTGGTAGATTTTTAGTTTGTGGTTACCATATGCTTCATATAAACTAAGCTATGTTTATAACAATCTACTTTAAGTTAATGGTCACTTAAATTCAAACACGTTCTAAAATCACTGTCACCCTACTTGTTTATGTTTGGTATTATTTTTTGCTTAGTGTTTATGTATATTCCTTAATTTATTGCAATTATACATGATCTTCCTACTTTTGTCTTTTTACCTTTGTACTAGCTTTATAGTTGGTTGATCAACTGCTTTTACTAAATATTTGCCTTTGTCAATGATTTTTTTTCTTTTCTATATTTTATTATTCATGTTTTTGATCTTTTGTTTTTTATTTGAAGAAATCCCTTTAACATTTAACACTGGTTTAGTGGCGATAAATTCCTTTAGCTTTTTCTTATCTGGGAAACCTTTTCTCTCTTCTTCAATTCTAAATGATTGGCCTTCAGGATAGAGCAATCTTGATTGTAGGTACTTACTTTTCAACACTTTGAATGTTTAATGTCATTTCCTTCTGGCTTGCAAATTTTCTGTTGAGAAATCAGCTGACAGTCTTCTGGGACCTCCTTTGTACATAACTGATTTTCTCTTGCTACTTTTAACCTTTGTCTTTAACCTTTGACATTTTTTATTATGATGTGTCTTGAGGTGTGGGCCTCTTTGGATTCATCTTATTTGGGACTCTGTGCTTCCTGGACTTGTTAATCTGTCTATTTCCTTTGTCAGGTTAAGGAAAATATCAGTCATTTTTTCAAATAGGTTTTTAATCCCTCGCTTTCTTATCCTTCTGGTATCCCTATAATGCAAATGATACAAATGATGTTGTCCCAGCGTTTCCTTAAACTATCCTAATTTTTTTTTTTAATTCTTTTTTTCATTTTGTTGTTCCAATTGGGTGTTTTCCACTACTTTGTTTTCCAGATTGCTGATTCGATCCTCTTCTTCATCTAATCCACTATTGATTTCCCACTCTATTCTTCATTTCGCCCTGGTTATTTTTTTATGGTATCTATCTCTTTGTTAAGGTTCTCACTGATTGGATCTATTCTTTCCCTAAGTTCATTGAGTATTCTGATAACCAGTGTTTTGAACTCTATAGCTGGTAAATTGTCTCCATTTTGTTTAGTCCTTCTCTAGAGTTTTGCCCTTTCTTTCATTTGGGACATCTTTGTCTCCTCATTTTGGCAGACTCTCTCTGTTTGTCTATGTATAGGTATATCTGCTTCATCTCCCAGCTTGACAGAATGGCAATATGTAGTAGGTGTCCCTTGAGGCCCAGTGGCACAGTCTCCCAGGTCACCTAAGCCAGATGTTCCAGGGGTATCCCCTGTGTGGGTTGTTCTCCTGTTGTAGTTGAGATTTAATTGCTGTTGGCATATCAGTGAGTGGGACTGACCCTCAGGTAGACTGGCTGGGAGGACAGGACGTGACTACATGGACAAGCTGTTGTGTGGGGGCTGACCCCATGAAGCGAGATTTGCTTTAGCAGGGCTCTGCTGCAAGCTGAGTTCACCCTTTGAGGATGTTGGATGTGGTCAGAAGCTGGCCAGTAGGTGTTTTTGTTCTTCAGCCTCTTCCCAGGGCTCCAGTGTAGGCCAAGTTCAGCCACCATTGTGCCTGACCTTGAGGCCTCCTGGTGGGAGCTTCACAGGAATCTGCAGTTGATTGCCACTTATACTGGGCTTAGAGGCACTTGAGAGAAGCTATGCTGTGAATTGAGGCTGGCCGCCACTAGTGACAGACTTGAGATTCTTTGGTGAGCACCGCAGTGTGAACTATCCAGCTGCCATTTGTGCCAGGCCCATAGCTACTTAATTGAAGTTACATTCTAAGCCAGCACTAACTGTAGCTTATGCCAGATTTGGGGCCACAAAAGAGATGTTACAATGCAAGTTGAGACCAGTCACTGCTTATTCTGGGCTAGGGACTGCTCAGCAAAGGTACAGGGCACAATGAGTCTGGCTGCTGCTTATTTGGGGTTTGTGGACATTTGAGAAATTTTGAGAAAGTCCAGAGTGTGAGCCAAGGCAGGCCACCGCTCATGTGGAAAAGCTGGAAGAGGTTCGGGTCTGGTGGGTGAGTTGAGTGAGGTGGGGTCTAAGAGGATCACCAGGGCAGAGTGAATTGTGTTAGCTAGGTTAGTAGTGCAGATTTGGTGCCCACCTGTGCCTGCCAGCTGGGTGAGAGAAGTGCTCAATAAAGGAACAATGGCTCCTGTCAGCACTCCCATGCCCTGAAAGAGTTCCCCCGGCCCCTGACTCTCTAGTCCTCGCCCTGAAGTTAGTCAATTTAGTTCCTCCCCTTATGTCCCTGGCACTTATTCAGCTGCTGCTCCTGTGCTGGAGCCCAGAGAGAGTTTGGGAGTGAGCAAGTCCATGCACAGGCCTCTCAGGAGGAGTACCTGGGACTCTAGCAGCACTCTGTCTCACTTGAATACAATCTCCACTACTTTTCACAGCCAGATATTATGAGCACACTTCCTCCTGACACTGGTGCCTCTGACTGGGGAGCTCAGTGAGGGCCTGGAACCCCTTGCTCTTCAGTAGGTACCTCTGCAGCCGAGATATGCCTCCCAATTCTTAATCTCCACATCATGAGTTTGGGACCTGTCTTCACCCCTCCTACCAGTCTCATTTTGGCTGCTTTATATTCTTAGTTATAGAACTGTTTAGCTAGTCTTCACATGGTTCTCAATGATAGTTCTATAATTAACTTACAATTTTGATGTGGTCATGGAAGAAGGTGAGCATAGCCTTTATCTACTCTGCCATCTTGCCTGAAAGTCGACTTTGTTTTATTTTTCACCAAGTAACACACAGTGGCTCTATTGAAAAAGAAGATAAAACTGCCAGCTTATCATTAGGGGATTTTTCAACCATTAACTGGGAAAATGCAAATTTATGATGTTGATTGGGATAATTGATATTTACAGATGAGGTTGCTGGTATTCAGTGAGGTCTAAGAGGACTTTGGATGGAATAGGTAATTTCTGGGATACTTCCTTTTACTGCCATGTGTAGCATTAAAAGTTGAAAGACACAAGAGGGTTAGATCCCAAACCAACTGAAATGTATATCAAGGTTAAAGAAACCTAGAATACAAAGTAGAAAAGGGAAGTCAAATATACAGTGAAGACCCGTGACATACCATGGAAATAACAATTATAGTCACTTCTTGTGTGTGTGTGTGTGTGTGTGTGTGTGTGTGTGTATGTGTGTGTGTTTACATGCATACATATACTTGCAGATGTATCTATACAACTACATGCCTAGGTGTGTGTATATAAGTTTATATACAACTGTGTTTGTGCATATATATAAATCTATGGTGTACGTATGTGTATATGCATATATATATACACCTTCACAGTTTTTCCCTCTGTCATTATTATACATAAAGTACACATTGGGATGATTTTTAACTTTAATTTTGTCCCTCGCTGGCATGATATTGAATTCGTATCTTGATTAAACTAGAGTAAAAATAGATATCACCCTCAAATTCTGAACATGAAATTGAGTGCATCCCCTAATGAGAAATTAGAATGCTCCATTTGTTGAGAGGGGGAGAGTTCTTGGGTTTGTATGAGTAACAGTGTGTTTTATTTACAAAAGAGTAATTTTAAAAAATTTTAACTGAAAAAGATAATATTGTACTAGGATGGACTGAAGTAAGTATTTGTTGGCTTTTTATGGAAAGAAAAGAGTTCATTGTCTCCTACTATAGCATTTAAAAGAGCTACATACTCATTTTCTCAGGCCCCTGTGCAAAGACAGTAGCAAATTCTTTTGGAGGCAGTAATGTTAGAGTGAAGTGACAGGATTGTCCTAAGTTACAGGGGTGATGTCCAGGGCTCAGCATCAGTGAGGCAAGCCAGGCATCCAGTGCTCAGTGGTACAACCTTGCTATTACTGGCCTAGTGGTGTGACATGGTTTACCTGGGCTTGTCTAGCTATCCAGCCTCCCTTTCCTTTTGGGAACCAGTTCTTTAGGCTTCCACATGATTCTGGATAGATCTCAAAATATTTTAAATAAATGATTTTTATGGCGTTACCAGGCCTAAATCAATCACTGATGATTGTCAAATGACCCTGATGAGCATAACAACTCTTTATCCCCCTCAAATATTCTTTCATAAAAATGAATCACAAAAGAATGTATTGGGATTATTTTGCAGTTTTCTAGAATAGACTTATTTTTTGCCCAGATGTACTAATGTACTCAATGTAACATTTCTATTCAAGCTTAATTTTGCCTCACAGTAAAAATTCTTCAAAGAGGGAGGAATTTTTGTAGTTCATTTTAGCTTCTCTGTGTCACAAACAAGAAATATAAATTTTGAAGTCAAATCTTAGTATATCTGGTAAAACATAAATTCCCTCTAAGTAAAAGTAATTATTGAATTATATTTGACAAATACTATGTCAGTCATTTTTTCTTATTTCTAGAAGTCTTGTATTTCTTATTTAAAAAGTAATATGAGTAAGAATAAATTCTATGATAAAAATTTAAAAACATTTCAGTAGTTGGTCTGAAATTAAGCAAAACAAGATACTTATTTCTGAAAATTCACGGCAGAGTTTTTCTTTGACTACTGCTTGGAAATAAACAGTAGCTCTTCCTGTCAACTGCTTTAATGCTCTTATTTCCAGAGTCACTTTGTTGTTTTTACTGAGGCCCTAACTAGTTTGTTACTGAAGGGGAGGAAGTTGTCAACATGAACCTATCTTTAATATTAATGACTATCAACTTTGTGAGGCCCTCAAAGCTGATAACCCACCAGTTTTGAGATTCAGGCTATTCCAGACATAATTGCTTTAAATCATTTTCCATGAACGTGTAGGACCCCCATTCTCAAATTTTATGGGTTTCCAACAGTGACACAAGAACAGATTGAGCACTTTTAAGCTGGAGGATAGCGTGCCCATGAGACTAATACTTGCACACCTGTTCTGCATTCATGCAGACAATAGGCACTCTTTACAGGCTTCAATTAGGGATTCAAGACAAGAGTCTCAAGCTATAGCAGCGATGAAGACGTTATTGCTTCTGACAGTAAATGGTATTTAACAGTGGAGGTTCGGGTAAAAGATGATACACACACTAACACTCCGTCTTAAAACAGCACAATAGTGAATGTATGCTCTCCATGTACTAATAATGTTTAGCCCTACTTATTTAATAGGTTATGCCTCTCATAACAATGAAAAAGAAAAGTTCTGTTGGCCCCATAAGAATATGAGCAGATGATAAAGAGAACTCTATATGTGACAACACTGTAAATAATTTGCTTTATATCAACAAACTCAGTAAAGGGGAAGAAATTTTACACCACCAACTTGCTTTTCAAATATTTTTTGTTACCCTATTCTTTTTAATCAGCTTGCAAATCAGTTGTCTTGACTACGTTAGTAACTTAGATAAGAGATGGCACAGCATTTTGGCCAATATGTCAGAGGGAAGTGTCTAAAACAAAATATGTCACTGCATAGTTGATTGACTCTTCCACAAATGTGTATGAACGTCTTTACTGTGAAACAAAACCCATGTGGAATTTTGGTTTTCTGTTCCTGAGATAATATACAATCAGATGAAGATTGACAGTATTTTACAGAGTTGATATTTTAATATACTAGACCAAACTAATTTGATATTGCTAGGTGTGTGACGACAACCACATTAAACACAACAGAAGGGAATCCACATTATTCATTCGGTTAGGTAGGTGGGGTTGCTAATATTGGGAATAAGCAGGAGCTATGTGTAATTTTTTAAACTGGCTTATCGTTTCTTCAAAAATGCCCATTAGGATTTTGAATAGGATTGCCCTGAATCTATGTATTGGTTTAGGGAAAATTGCCAGGTTAATAAAATTAAGTATTTCAATTCATAAAAATATCCCTCTACTTGTTTAGGTCATCTTTATCTCATAAAGTTTATTTTTCAGTTCTAGAGTGTACATTTCATTCTGTTTATGGTTTCCAATGTTTTGCTGAATATCCATTTCTTCACTGAAACTTTCATCCATTGAAAATATGTCTTGGGTTTTTCTTTTTTTCTTTTCTTTTAACTTTATTGAAGGTAATTATATCACTTTAAAATCCTGGCCTGATAGTTGCAACATGTAGTTAATATTAGGCTCAGTCTGGATGAATTTTCTTTTGAGAATGTGTTCCTTTTTCTTTGATATTTTGGGTTATCTTGGATTGTATCCTAGACATTATAAATTTTAAGTTAAGATTCTAGATTGTTTTCTCTGAATATTGTTTCTTTTGTTTTAGCAAGTAATTCTCTCAACTGGTCCAGAACGTCAACCTCTTCTGGATTTATTGAGTGGTCTCTCCAATCTCAATTCAGTTCTTTTGCCTTTAGCTGGACTGCTTTGGATCTGCTTTGTGCATGCATGGTTCAGGGGTCAGGCAGAATGTGGGCAGACAGAAATTAGAGATCCCATTTTTTGGCTTTTACTCTTGTGAGGTTTACCTGCTTTCTTCAGGGAGTCAAATCTTGTGGCTACATGTTTCTAGTTCCTCTGGCCAGAATACCTGGGTCTTTCCATGTGAACCCCTTCTGTGTGTAACCCCTGGACTGCACTTAAACAAAGATAAAAGCTGTAGAGAGGGGAATTTATCTGGAGACCTCCCTTGGTGGGACCACCCACCAAGCCCATAAACTACCCTTAATATAACTTTTTTTTGGGGGGGGGGGGAGTGGGCGAGGCAACCCTTGGTTGACCTCACAGATTGCAAGGACCTCATCAGTTTACAATCCCTATTTTTTATTTTTTTATGCCTACAGCACCTGGTCTTCCTAGGTGGTCTCCCATCCAAGTACTAACCATGCCTGACCCTGCTTAGCTTCCGAGATCAGACAGGATTAGGCTTGTTCAGGGTGGCATGGTCATAGACCTTATTATAACTTCTTAACTGAGCAGTTCTTATAGTCTTCATACTCCAAGTGAGCATGAACTACCCACCACATCTGTCTTTTGTTCACTGCCCAATAATTTCAGGTAATTGTTTCATGTGTTACTACCAAGTTTTATAATTATTTTCTGCAGATGTTTTTTTCTGGTAAGGTCTTACTCCATCATTCCAAGAAACAGAACTCCTTACCTAAAAAAAAAATCTTCCAAACTACAAGGATATCATTGAATTGGTAAATAAACTAGGGCATGTTTGAAATAATATCTTTACCCCACTAGAGACAACTCCCTTATTATTAGACCTAGACTCATGACTAGACTCTTTCAATTATTCAATTTTGGTCATTCTTAAACATCTAGATACCAAGAATTTCTTATATTACCATTATACTATATTCTTTCCTTCATCAGTATGACCGTTAACCTACAACATGAATGGTGAAATTGAAAGAATAAACTCCTAGTCATTGCTTTCAATAAAAATAGGAAAAGAACTGTACAGTTTTGACTGCAGAGTGATTTAGGAAATTCCACAGAATCTTTTTCTATGGTACCTTTGCCTCTATTCCTTTTGTATGGGTACAGCCTATTCTTTCAAGCTTTTTCTTGAAACTGATTTTAATATCTCTTTTTATTTGGTGGATTCACTAATTTACTCATTGTATATTTTCTAAATTTTTTACTTCTTCCCAACTGTATTTTTTCTCTGCTACTTATTTCTATTCCCTAAGTTTATTTCTCTTTTAATGTTCCACCCACCGAGCCTATAGCCTACCCTTAATATAATTTCTTAATTGATCAGTTCTTATATCCTCCTTTTATTCTCAAATTTCTACACATTTATGGCAGAAATAGGTTACAAAAGGCTAAATTTCTTTTCTTCCTTGACACAATTTCCCCTCAACAACTGGCTTAGAGAGTTGCTCTTGAAATAGTGTAAATATTTGCTTAGGATTTCATCCTAATATCCCACTCAGTGAGACATCAGTGTTAATAAAACAGCAGGAACATGTCACAGGGAATTTCCTACATTCTACAACTTAACTACTAAAGAGAATCTTTATTTAATTAAAATTTTATATGTCTTATTTCCACTCATAAACAACATTGAATTTCTTAGAGCCCTTATTTGCATTTTCTACTTCCTTTATGTTAATGATGTCTTGAATTCTTGCCTAGACTTCATCAGAAAAGTCATTTTCCCTTGAGTATGAATAACAAATGGAGTAGATCTCTTAAACATATTCTAGATTTCCCAACAGTTTCAGAAGAAGCAAGTCCCTGCTGGGGCCATCATCCAGGAATATCTAAAATCTTACAGGTTTAGACATCTAACCAGAGAAGTCCAACAAGGTACAGATAAGCTATCAATAATTTTAAAAACATTTTTTATCTCTAGGTAAAAAAAATAATAATAATTTGCTTTTCTTATGGATATAAAATAGTTCTGCATTACTGTCAGACACTGCTCAAGTGCTTTACCGATATTTACCCAACTGCGGTGAGTTCTATTCTCATTATGCTAAAGTTCAGGAGGTTGTATTATATAAGACACCTGGATTTTGGCAGAGCTTAAATTTGAACCCCATTTTTGGTGCCAGAGTTTGTGTCCTCAAACACTACACAACACTGTACTGCCTTAGTATGTCATTTATGTTCTAATAGAAGAGAATACTCCAAAAATTCAAATAAAACAATAAATAAGAGTTGCTACACTAAAATAAGTTGCTTAAAATAGCTTAGATTATGTAGTTAAATATAAATGCATGGTAAATATAGAGAATGGGAATGCATATTGCAAGCATTAAACCATATGAAATTATCATTTTTGTATATAAAAATGCCGGAATAGCAACAGTTTCAAAAGGTTCGATCAAATATTAAATTATACTTGAAATATCTACTCAAGAGGAAAACTATAATAGTACGTTGAAATGAAAAACATTAGCTGGCCTAGTAAGATCCATAAATTAGTGAGATGTGACTGGGTGAGAAGGCAGAAGTTAAATGTACTTTCAGGTCTCCTCTGTCAATGAGGGAGCATGGGGAAATAAAAGAGTGCTCAAGGTCTTATCTTAGGAGACACACAGCTGCAAACAAGAATGTTTTAGTATGCTGGGCAGTGGGTCAGTGTTTTTGTAGAAGAGTGAAAAAATATGTGTTAGATTGCAAACTTCCAAAAAAGAAGGGTGTTTCTGGGAAACTGACCTTCATGGCAGGAATCTAGCCAGAATTTGCAGAACATGCAGGTCAGGAAGGGTGGTGGGCGTTCAGGACCTGCCCTTTACAAACCTCTTTGGGAATGGCAAACAGGAATTTCTCACACCTGGTCAGAGCCTCAGTCTGTGGGTGGTATCATCCACAGCTGTACATAATCTAAATATTCTAGTGTCTTTTATGAGCTGCCTCTGGTGGAACACAAAGTAAAAATATTGCGACCTAAAGAAATTGCCCTACTTTGAACTCTAGGCAAAGTTGTAAACATTGCTGACATTTGTTGATGTCAATTGGGTTGTACTTTCTAGCATTCCTTCTTAATTGGTTTTGACTGGACTGAGGTATACTTATGATTAAAATATTCTTAATAATTACATCTACAATTGTCTAAAAGTCTTTAAAAAACTACTGCACACTAAAACTGCTTGAGATAAAAGTTTAAAAATGACTAATGCTAATGGACATGAATAATTAGAAGAGAGTGTTAAAATCTGAAGAACTGTGTTTTCTGTAATGTCTATTTCATTTCCTTTGTTCACTGAACAGGGTGCTCTCTGAGATATTATGTACTCTATGCTTGTGTGGTATTTGGAGTGCCCTTGGAGAAGGTTGAGATTTCCTTCCTACTTTTCACACAGATTAGCATACTCGATGGAAACAGCACACTTAGATCCAACTCCAGGATCACTGAAAAGGGAAATGGAGAATTTAAAATTAGGAAAAACACTACTTCGAACACATTGTTAGGTCTATTTTAGCATGACATACAAAGTTTAGTGGAAAGAGGGAAAACATATTAATAAACTCTTATATTAAAGCAAAGTAAAAAAGAAACTTTAATTGGAAGTAGCAACATGACTTATGACTTCCTGGAAAAGGCTACTTAGAATCAGTTGAGTCTGCGATAGGCTACATGTCCATGAGGATGCTTGAAAAAGAAAAAATACAAAGTACGCTAGAGAAAAATCATATCTACTGGCAGAGTCAAGAGATCAGTGCCCAATTTCTACTAAAAATATAGACAGTTCAGAGAAGACAAATCACTTTATTAATAACAATGATCAAATACTTCGATATGTTTAATTTATTATGTCCCCCTATACTGCTGAGATATAAAAAATATTTAGGAAAGAAATAATAAAGAGAAGAAAAGATAAAGCCTGCTGAGTTGACGCAGGTAGAATTTTTGGTCCTATAATGACTGGAAAGAGCTGACTTCAGATATACTAAAGCCACCGTCTGCTGAGGAGTGCTCTAAGTTTTGGGGAAATTATTGTTTTACTAATATGTAAGTAAATGTTCTAGAATTGTTTATATCAGCCACTTGCTTCTGATGAGTGGGCCAGTCTTCAGAATAGCCACATGTGAGGGAAAGCTAGAAAGCCCACCATGAGAATTACAAAAGGATCGCGTGCCTGGTGGAATCCTCACTCCTTGTTAGTGATGTCATTCACATTCCATATCCTTTGTCATTAAAGACATTTTGCATCTTCTTCTGTTGCCATCTCTCCAGCAATAGCATCTGATGAACTGAAAACTAAGTAATAATGAAATGATGAAAATAATGGAATGGATAAAAAAACTGACAAGTATTAGCAAAAAGAAGCAGAAATGACAATATTGATAACAGACAAGGTAGAATTTAAAGTTAAAATTATGAAATAGGATAACGATGTCAAGCACACCTAAAAGTCATAAGCCATATATATACCTCGCAAAATTCAGACAAATATGTAAAATAAAAATACCAAAAACATATGTAGAACACGATAGAAAATGAACTTATAGAGACAGATCTTATACAACTCTTTCAGGATCATGTATATTTAATAGAAAACAAGAACTAAGTGATACAAAATAAATATTTTTAAAACCAATCTACTTGACTTAATGTGTATGTATGTGTGTAGAGAGAGTAAACGTGAGAAAATATTGCTTCCCAATATTAGACAACTTCGTTTTTAAATTTTACTGATAGAGTTGCAAAAATCACTATTTTGCCACAGAGGAAGCCTAAATGAAATCATAATAGCAGAGGTTTTACAGGCTCTTGATCATAAATTAATAAAATATAAAAAGGTAATGGGGAATTTAATTACATGAAACTATCCAGAAATAATAAATTATCTTTCTAATGAAATTTTACATCACAAGCTAAATACTAAAATTATAAAACTATATACAGTGAAAAAAGGTAGCGAAATTTGTGGGATATAGGTAAAGCTGGAATACCTTCAAATTTAAAAGATTATGGTGTAAAAATTAGAAAAAGATTAGCAAAATTAACCAAAAGAAAATACATAAAATTAATAACAAAAGTTGGAAAAAATAAATAGAAAACAATATTTGAGGATAGATATATCCAAATTGCATTATTCGAAAGGCTAACAAGAAAACAAGTTCTAGGAAGCTGGACTAATGGAAAAATACAGAAAGAAAAATGATAAAAGTTTAGAAATGAGAAGATATAATGCAGCTGGTAATATAAGAATTATAGAATAATCACATCTACAACTTTCGGTAGTCATTTTTAAGACCCAGAGGAAATTGCTGATTTCTTTACAAAATCTAAAAATTCACCCAAGAAGGAGTAGAATGCTAGCAAAGCTGATTACAAAAAAGGGATTTAAAACGTGATGTAGATTCCTCACACTACATACATTCACACACTGATCATTGCATATATATATTTTTTTTACCTCTTTGAACTTGGCCATGAGACTTTCTTTAACCAATGATACATGGGTGGGCGAAGAGAGAGAGTGCCACTCTGAGCCTAGCCCTTCAGAGATTTCAGGTGTTTCTGCTCTCTCTCTTTGCCTGACACAGCCGTGAAAAAAATATATGTGTGTGTGTGTGTGTGTGTGTATGTATATATGTATGTATATATGTATGTGTATATATACGTATGTGTGTGTGTATGTGTATATGTATGTATATATGTATGTGTATATATACGTGTGTGTGTGTGTGTGTATATACACATTTTTTTTTTTTTAGTATCAGAGAGGTTTATTAGAAAACTCTCACCCCGAACTGGTGTAGCCTGTGATACAGTACTGCCCTTCGTTAAAACCAAATGGAAGAAATATACTCTTTTCCAAAGTGGTCTATACAAAATGCATAAAAAGCAGTTTCTGGTATGATTTGGGCTCTGAGCTTCTGCCCCTTGGCATTTCCATCGCACCAGTGGTTAAGATATATATCCTCACTAGCCACCTCTCTAAGGAGGATGTGAGAGAGACATGATACAGAGGTGCTAGCTGAGCCCAGCAGACATCAGTGATCCACAGCAAACGTGTAGATGAATAAGCAAGATCAACTGAGATAAGCAAATTTGCCCCAGATCTATAGACCTGTGAAAATAAAATACTTTTCTCTTAAGTATGGGGTTGGTTCGTTATGCAAGCATTAAAAGCAAACAGGAACATTATTGAAGATATTCTACCATAAAGAGCACAAATACAAGAAGTTTTCACAGCTGATTTTTCTTTTAAGTACAGATAATTTCAAGATAAACTGGATCTTTCCCAGGCCATAAAAAATAATGTAAGTCATCTTAGTTCACTTTATCAAACCAGACTCTTAAATACCAAAACTTGATATTGTACCAAAAGAAGAAGAGACAGAGATATAGAAATAGAAGAAAAGAGAGAGACAAAAAGGCAGAGAGAAAAAGGGGAGGGGAGAGAAAACTATCAGCCAATCCTATATTTTTGTACAGAGCAAAATTTCTAAAAATAATTTTAAAATATCTGATTAGAAACAAAATAACATTTTATGACCAAGAATAGTTTAAGGACTGCAATATTCAATTCTTTCTTCTCTTTCTGGCATACCAATTCTATGTTTATTAGACTAATATTGTCCTATCACTTTTGAATGCTCTGGTCTATTCTTTCAATCCTTTTTTCTCTTTGTGTTTCAGTTTGGGTAATGTCTTTTGATCTATTTATTTCTAATGCTTTCCTTAGCTTGCTGAGTCTACCACTGGGTGCCCATCAAAGACATTCTTCTTTTCTGGTCTCATGCTTTTTTTTCTAGCATTTCTATTTGATTTTGCTAAATGTATCATGTGTACTTGAAAGAAAATGTGATTATATTGTTGATGGATGTTGTCCTCTATGGTGTAAATTATATATTCTGTACCTGTCATATCTAACTGAAAAAGGTGTGTTAAAGTCTCCCACTAAGATTGCAAATTTGTCTATTCATATTTTGAAACTTATTGTATATATACAGATTTATGGTTGAGATATCTTTCTGTTGTAAGATATCATTATGAAATGTTCTTGATCTCTAATGTTTTACGCCTTAAAATATACATTCTCTCTGGTAAATATAGTCACATCAGATTTTTTGGTTAGCGATTGTATGGTATAGCTTTTTCCAATTTTCTTTTTAAACTTTCTGTGTACATATATTTAAGAAGTCTCTTAAAAGCTTCCTGTAATTATCATTTAGCTCTTTATCTGGTCTGACAATCTCATTCTTTTACCTGAACTACTTAGTCCATTTACTGGTGGACACATAGATATATTTTCCAGATCTTCAAGAAATGCCTTGATCCACTGTAAGGAGCGTTATCAGCAGACAGCCTCATTCTGTCAGCTCCTTCAGGGCCTGCCTCGACTGCAGAGAAGCAGTTCATCCCCAAGTCTTTCTGCTTTTTCTAGTACAGTATGCCTCTGGTGATTGAGCACATTTTAAAGGCCTGGCCATTTCAACACAACACAAGACAATTCTGATTGTAATACCTGCTCCAGAGCTCCCTGCCAGGTTGGCAGAGAATTTATTGGACTTGAATTTCAACCTCTCCTTCTGCCCAATTAACCTACCTCTGGTTATCCCTTGTTCCTAAGAATTCCCCTATGATGGGAGATTAACAGATCTCTGTAACCTCAGCCCTAACTGTGGAGATCCAGCTCTGCTCCTCAGAGTTTGCAGCCCCGTGCCCAAAGTAGTTTCAAAATCTGTCAAATGTCTTAAGGGAAAGGTCTGTGAATGGTTTGAAGCAAGTCTTTGTTTCCTGAGTACTACAATACTGCAATACATTCATCTGCCTTTAAGGC
>NW_011888921.1:732420-734578 GCF_000151845.1 Pteropus vampyrus
TTAAACTAATGAGGAAACAGTCTCAGAAATGTGTACCAACTTGCCAAAGATTTGGAGCTGAGCTTTAAAGCCTAATCTGTTGAATCTCAAAGTTTTCTCCACTCTAAGAAAAAATTACGGTGCAAACATTTTAGAAGAAGTTTAGCTGGATTGAATGAACAATTTAGTGTAGATTCTGTTCTTTTATTGCAGTTTAATCATAAGAAAAGAACTGAAATGATTCAAACACTTAAAATATTCTATTCACAAAATATTCAAGTTTAAAAGTTTACAATTGAAAATTTTTTGATTGGATACAATGGGAATAGTAACATTATGGAAGATGAGAACTTCATACTTTCTTTCTGTTGGCTGCTAAGGGGATATTGTTTCAACCATGTTTAGAACTGGTACTTTTCAGACAGCCTAATAGATGGTACTATAAAACAGAGACTGTATGTCTTCCTTAGGCATGGCTGGGAAATATACATAAACACATGAAATTGCCTGTAAACATGTAGATTATGATTTGAATAAAAAGAAAACCATCGTAAGCTATGTAGCTTGCCTATGTGAACATATTTCCAAATGATTTTGTGGGTTATGAAATACCTAAAATTGTCATTTCTGTATAAAATATATTATAAATGTTTCTAAATTTCTGCTAAAGTACAGCTGAATTTAATTCCACTTTTTAGCTCATCACCTTTTGCCAGACAATAAATGTGATCTTGAGAATTAAGTAACATTTTAAAAAATGAATTATTAGCTTCAAGTCTGAGTTGTATCTTCATTCATATCTTATGATTTTTTCTCTGATTTTTGAAATTCCAGTATTTTAAAGAAATTATGATTATGATTCTTTTGGAAACCTTGTTTAAAATAAGTAGCAATGTCTTTATATGAAAAAAAATGAATACATTCTTTTATTCATTCATTAAAATAGGACTGGCAGTCACATTCAGAAAGAAAAAACCTGTGCTAAGCGTAATGCTATACAAAGGCATTCTCAAAGAACTTTCAATTTAGCCAAGGGAAATAAAATTTATGCTGGAGTGACGATTAAAAAAATAATATTTAAGGACATCATTTCGCCCAAGAGCAATGAGAGCAAAGCAAGAAAGGTATTTCTGAAACGTCAATTTGAATAAATTTCAAATTTGAAAATCATATTTGATATGATAAGGATATAGTAGATTTGACAGAAGGTGGTCCAGTGAGAGAAACTAAAATAGGCAGAAATACAAAAACACAAGAGCAGAGACTCGAGTAGGAAAATAAACAAGATTAATAGTAACTATTCTAACTACACAGTTCAGATAGTAGAGAAATGGAAGATAGTATTAGAAAAGATGATTGAGCCAAATTTTGAAAGTCTGAGAATGCTAAGATAAAGAGTTTGAACTTTTATTCCCCTGGCTTTATTATTGTTCTAAGCAATGGTTCTCAAAATGTGGTCTTAAGGAACTCTGGGCGGGCGGTGGGGAGTGGCGGGGAGAGGGATGCGGAATTGCTCCATGAGACCTTCACGGAGTCCATGAGATCAAAACTATTTTCATAATAATACTGAGATATTAATATCTATTGTCACTCTCATTGTGTCACATTTACAGTGGAGTTTTTCATGTCTGACATCACAAAAAATTAAATGCAGAAGCAGAATCCAGGTGTCTTAAGTCAGACATTAAAGAGAAGTATAAAAACAAATGCCATTCTACTCAGTAACAATGTTTTTGTAGAAATATATGATGTATATTAACATGTAATTTTATTTTTTGTAGAAATATATGATGTATATTAACATGTAATAGTTTATTATAGTTATTTGACAATATTAAAGTTCTCAATTTTTATTTCTAATACTGTATATAGTACATATATTAATGTCAATAGATATAACTCAACTAAACAAATGCTCTTTGTGGTCTTTATTAATTTTTTAAGAGTTTATAGAGATCCTAAAACCAGAAGATTTGAGAACTATTGCTCTAATAATTTGGCCTTGATATAAACTCTATCATGACCTCTAGTGGATACATCCAACAATTTTATAAACTTATGGAAATCTGATTTAGTCTGAATAAAAAAGGCATTTTAAATTCCACTGTCAATTCTTTTTTAGACTCCATTCTAGTTCTTCTGTCAGAAGTACCAAATGCAGTTTCAGCTAGATTGGCTC
>NW_011888921.1:735133-737811 GCF_000151845.1 Pteropus vampyrus
GAGATGATGCTGTCATGCTGGCCACCTCAGAGCAAGTTTGAAATGAAGAACCTCAGGCCCCACTGTAGTCCCACTGAATTGGAAGCTGCATTTCACTGGGATCCACAAATGATCTTGATGTCCCTTAATGATTACACCAGAAGCACTGGTGTAGGTTACAAAAAAATAGTATGACTTTTGACTTCAGACAAAGCTGAATTGGAATCCCTCTCTCTTATTTATTATGTGTGGGAATGTCAGCATGCAGTTCAAGCTCTCCAACCCTCTTTTTCTTTGTTCACCCACCCCATAACTCTTGTGAAAATCAAACGAAACAAGGGAAACCATTTATAAATAATAGCTAACACGTATTGAGGATTTGCTGTATGTTAGCCATTGCGGAGAATAATTTATAAAGAAATTGAGGTTCAGAGAGATGAAACAACTTGTTCGAATTCACGCAGCAAGCTAGAGAAGGGTAGAACTGGCATTTTGTCCTGGCCTGCAGTTTCCTACTCCCGTACTCTTTACAACCACATAATTGTGCCACCTTGAGGGGTTTCCAGACATTCAAATGTCTGTGTTGAAGACTTCTATTATTTTTTTGCAAACATATTCCAGGACACACCTCCATGCATAAGTGAGAGAAATCTACAATCTGAGCCAAGAGGGAAAATGCTGCAAACCATACAGTATACACATTTGACCTTGCCAAAAAGTCAAAAAGCAATGGAGTAGTAAATCTATATTCTATGTTAGAGCAACTTTGCTTAATTAAGATCAAGGCTTCCAGAAATCTGGGAATGGTCGACTCCTATGATGACTAAATTACATATTGAAGGAGATAGCAGTGTACAAGTACCTCAAATATATAGTTTCCTTTGTCTTTAAAATTACCTTAGGGTATTACTCCTAGGACAATTTTGGCACCAAAGCCTCCATCTGCTTGTAATTTCCCTTGCATTTTCATGGCTTTTTTAGTCCTTGCCATTTTGCTCAGAGGAAGTCAAATTGCGTGAATCATTTCATCAGGCAATCCCCATCCCTACAACTCACTTTCATTTTCCTTTCCTGCCCTTACTAGAGGGCCAGGGCCCTGGAAAGCTTTCTCTGAAAGAGCACTTTATAAAAGATGCAACAGCATCCTCTACTGACTGTGGTTCGTAGTATCAAAAGGGCACTGACTCACTGAAGTATTTGAACAAGGTTTAGATCTTTCCTTCTTTAGAGTACTTACCAGTGCTTTTTATTTCCTTATTTTATGCCGTTTTGGAATGAAAATGAAACAATAGTGTTTAATTTTTAAACTACTTAAAGTATGATTAATATACAAAAAGTTGTACATATTTAATGTATGAGTTTGGAGATAAGTATACATCCATGAAACCACCACAGTTTAGTCCATATTCTTCACACCCAAAAGTTTCCTTCTGCCTTCTTTATTTATTATAATTTGTGATAAGAATACTTAAGATCTGCCCTCTTAGTGAATTTTAAAGTATACAATGCAGTATTGTTAAGCATAGGCTTTATGCTGTATGGTAGCTCTCTAGGACTTATTCGTTTCGTGTAACTGATGAATAAGTCCTAGAGAGCTACCATACAGCATAACATCTCCCTGTTTCCCCCTCACCCCCTGGCAGTCACCATTCTTTTCTCTGCTTCTTTAAGTATGACACTTTTAGATTCTTAATATAAGTGGTATCATGTAGTATTTGTCCTTCTGAGTCTGCTTATTTTACTTAGCATAATGTCCTCCAGGTTCATGCATATTATTGCAAATGGAAGAATTTCCTTCTTTTTGAAGGCTTAATAATATTCCACTATTTGTATATTCCACATTTTCTTTATCCATTCAGCTGTCAATGAGCATTTAGGTTGCTTCCATGTGTTGGCTGTGTGATTAAGAGGGATTTATCCCTGAGATGCAAGAATGGTTCAACATATACAAATCAGTGTAATACACCTTATAATAGAATGAGAATGATCTGTTGATCATCTGAATAGATGTAGAAAAATCACTTGACAAAATTAACACTCTTTCATGATAAAAACTCATAACAAATTATGTATAGAAGAAATTTATCTTAACACAATAAAGACAATATATGACAAGCCTACAACTAACAGTATACTGAATGGTAAAAAACTAAAAGCTTTTAAGATCTAGAACATGATAAGGATACTATTTCCACCACTCCTATTTAACATAGTACTGGAAGCCCTAGCCAGAGCAATTAGGCAAGAAAAAGAAACGCATCCCAATTAGAAGGAAGGGAAGAAATAAAATTATTTATTTGCAGATGATGCTTATATGTAAAAAACCCTAAAGACTCCACAAAAACCTGAATAAACAAATTCGGGATATAAAAGTCAACACATAAAAATCAGTTGTTTTTCAATACACCAACAAAAAAACTATCCAAAAAGGAAATTAAGTAAACTGCTTTTGAATGGTGAAATATAATGGCTTTCAGTAGAATAGCATACCAGTCTTTTTTTTTTAAAATATAATTCTTGTCTCCAGATGGCATAGCCTTACTCCAGAATCTCAGGGCCTTGCATTATGATTCTTCCACTAAGCCTTATCACAAATTCTTTGTCTTTTCCCACAATTGACACCTTCAGCACCATAGGGTATGTCAAATCACATGGCCCAAGTGGCATGGCTGCTGGCATCCTAGTCTGTTCCTGCTCTG